>NW_028123287.1:0-296000 GCF_965194805.1 Balaenoptera borealis
AGAGTTCTGGAGCATTGCGTTGACAAGGGAATGGAGCATTGTGATTACAGGGACCATGGAGGATAGTGGTGACATCTGTCATGGAACATTGTGATGACAGTGGTCATGGAGCATTGTAATGACAGGGGCCATGGAGCATTGTGATGACAGGGGTCATGGGGCATTGTGATGACAGTGGTCATGGAGCATTGTGATGAAAGGGGTCATGGAGCACTGTGATCACAGGGGCCATGTATAATTGTGATGACAAAGACCATGGAGCATTGTGATGACAGTTGTCATGGAGCATTGTGTTGAAAGGGGCATGGAGCATTGTGACGACAATGGTCATGGAGCATTGTGATGACTGGTATCATGGAGCATTGTTCTGAAAAAGGTCATGGGGCAGTGTAATGACAAGTATCATGGAGGATGTGATGAAAGGAGTCATGGAGCATTGTGATTAAATGGATCATGAGGCATTTTGATGACAAGAGTCATGGAACATTGTGATGACAGGGCTAATGGAGCATTGTGATGACAAGGGCTATGGAGCATTGTGATGACTGGGGTCATGGAGCATTGTGATGAAAGGGGTCATGGATCACATCGATGACATGGGTAATGGAGCATTGTGATGATATGAGCATGGAGCATTGTGATGACAGGAGCCAGGGAGCATTGAGAATGACAAGGGCAGGGAACATTGTGATGACAGCAGTCATGGATCATTGTGATGATACCTGTCATGGAACATTGTGCTGACAGGGGCTATAGAGCATTGTGATGACAGGTGTCATGTGGCATTGTGATGACAGTGGTCATAGAGCATTGTGATGAAAGTGGTCATGGAGAACTGTGATGACAAGGGAATGGAGCATTATGATGACAAGAGTTCTGGAGCATTGTGATGACAAGGGTATGGAGCATTGTGATTACAGGGGACCAGGAGCATTGTGATTACATGGGCAGTGAATATTGTGATGACAGGGGTCATGGAGCACTGTGATGACTAGTGTCATGGAACATTGTGATGACAGGGATCATGGAGCATTGTGATGAGAGGGGCCTTGGAGCATTATGATGATAGGCGTCATGGGGCATTGTGATGACAGCGGTCTTGGAGTATTGTGATGAAAGGGATCATGGAGCAATGTGATTACAGGAGCCATGGAGCATTGTGAATGCATAGGCCATGGAGCAATGGAATGACAGGTGTCAAGGAGCATTGTGATGTAAGTTGTCATGGAGCATTGTGATGACTCTTGTCCATGAACATTGTGATGACATGGTTCATGGAGCATTGTGATGACAGGTGTCATGTGGAATTGTGATGAGAGCGGTCATATAGAATTGTGATTAAAGGTATCAGGGAGGACTCTGATAACAGGGGCCGTGGAGCACTGTGATGACAGTGGTCATCTAGAATTGTGATGAAATATACCAGGGAGCATTGTGATGACAGGGGTCATGGATCACCGCAATTATAGAGGCCATGGAGCATTGTGAATACAAAGATCATGGAGCATTGAGATGACAGGGGTCACGGATCATTGTGATGACAAGGGTCCTGGAACCTTGTGATGACACGGTTCATGGAGCATTGTGATGACAAGGTTCTTCAAGCATTGTGATGACACGGGCATGGAGCATTATGATGACAAGAGTTCTGGAGCATTGTGATGACAAGGGTATGGAGCACTATGATTACAGGGGACCAGGAGCATTGTGATTACATGGGCAGTGAATATTGTGATGACAGGGGTCATGGAGCACTGTGATGACTAGTATCATGGAACATTGTGATGACAGGGATCATGGAGCATTGTGATGAGAGGGGCCTTAGAGCATTATGATGATAGGCGTCATGGGGCATTGTGATGACAGCGGTCTTGGAGCATTGTGATGAAAGGGATCATGGAGCAATGTGCTTACAGGAGCCATGGAGCATTGTGAATGCATAGGCCATGGAGCAATGAAATGACAGGGGTCAAGGAGCATTGTGATGTAAGTTGTCATGGAGCATTGTGATGACAAGTGTCCATGAACATTGTGATGACATGGTTCATGGAGCATTGTGATGACAAGTGCCATGGCGAATTGTGATGACAGGTGTCATGGGGCATTGTGATGACAGTGGTCATGTAGAATTGTAATGAAAGGTATCATGGAGGACTCTGACGACAGGGGCCGTGGAGCACTGTGATGACAGTGGTCATCTAGAATTGTGATGAAATATACCAGGGAGCATTGTGATGACAGGGGTCATGGATCACCGCAATTATAGGGGCCAGGGAGCATTGTGAATACAAAGATCATGGAGCATTGAGATGACAGGGGTCATGGATCATTGTGATGACAAGGGTCCTAGAACCTTGTGATGACACGGTTCATGGAGCATTGTGATGACAAGGTTCTTCAAGCATTGTGATGACACGGGCATGGAGCATTATGATGACAAGAGTTCTGGAGCATTGTGATGAAAAGGGTATGGAGCACTGTGATTACAGGAGACCAGGAGCATTGTGATTACATGGGCAGTGAATATTGTGATGACAGGGGTTCATGGAGCACTGTGATGACAAGTGTCATGGAACATTGTGATGACAGGGTTCATGGAGCATTGTGATGAGAGGGGCCTTGGAGCATTATGATGATAGGCGTCATGGGGTATTGTGATGAGAGTGGTCATAGAACATCGTGATGAAAGGGATCATGGAGCAATGTGATTACAGGGGCCATGGAGCATTTTGAATGCATTGGCCATGGAGCAGTGTGATGACAGAGGTCATGGATCATTGTGATGACAAGTGTCCTGGACCATTGTGATGACACGGGTCATGGAGCATTGTGATGGCAAGGGCCATGGCGAATTGTGATGACATGTGTCTTGGGGCATTGTGATGACAGTGGTCATCTAGAATTGTGATAAAAGGTATCATGGAGCACTGTGATGACAGGGGCCATGGAGTATTGTAATGACAAGGCCATGGAACATTGTGATGACAAGTATCATGGAGCTTTGTGATGACACGAGCATTCATCATTATGATGACAAGAGTTCTGGAGCATTGTGATGACAAGGGCATGGAGCATTGTGATTACAGGGTCATGGAGCATTGTGATGACAACTGTCATGGAACATTGTGATGACAGGGTTCATGGAGCATTGTGATTAAAGGGGCCATGGAGCATTTTGATGACAAGGGCAGGCGAACATTTTGATTACATTGGTAATGGAGCATTGTGATGACATGGGCAGGGAACATTGTGAAGACAGGTGTAATGGAACATTGTGATTACAGGGGACATGGAGCATTTTGATGACATGGGCAGACAACATTGTGATGACAGGTGTCATGGAGCATTGTGATGACAATTGTCATGGAACGTTGTGCTGACAGGGATCATGGAGCATTGTGATGAGACGGTCATTGGAGCATTGTGATGACAGGCGTACTGGAGCCCTCTGAGGAAAGGTGTCATGAGTCATTGTGATTACAGCGATCATGGAACATTGTGATGACAGTGGTCATGGAGCATTGTAATGACAGGGGCCATGGAGCATTGTGATGACAGGGGTCATGGGGCATTGTGATGACAGTGGTCATGGAGCATTGTGATGAAAGGGGTCATGGAGCACTGTGATCACAGGGGCCATGTATAATTGTGATGACAAAGGCCATGGAGCATTGTGATGACAGTTGTCATGGAGCATTGTGTTGAAAGGGGCATGGAGCATTGTGACGACAATGGTCATGGAGCATTGTGATGACTGGTATCATGGAGCATTGTTCTGAAAGAGGTCATGGGGCAGTGTAATGACAAGTATCATGGAGGATGTGATGAAAGGAGTCATGGAGCATTGTGA
This sequence comes from Balaenoptera borealis, assembly GCF_965194805.1. Lineage (NCBI taxonomy): Eukaryota > Metazoa > Chordata > Mammalia > Artiodactyla > Balaenopteridae > Balaenoptera > Balaenoptera borealis. The sequence goes on from NW_028123287.1 coordinate 3,851, forward strand.
TTAAATGGATCATGAGGCATTTTGATGACAAGAGTCATGGAACATTGTGATGACAGGGCTAATGGAGCATTGTGATGACAAGGGCTATGGAGCATTGTGATGAATGGGGTCATGGGGCATGGTGATGACAGTGGTCATGGAGCATTGTGATGACAAAGACCACGGAGCATTGTGATGACAGGTGTCATGCAGCATTGTGATGAAAGGGGTCATGGATCACTACGATGACATGGGTAATGGAGCATTGTGATGATACGGGCATGGAGCATTGTGATGACAGGGGTCATGCAGCATTGTGATGACAGGGGCCATGCAGCATTTTGATGACATGGGCATGGAGCATAGTGATGACAAGAGTTCTGGAGCATTTTGATGACGAGGGCATGGATCATTTTGATGACAGGGGCCATGAAGCATTGAGATGACAAGGGAATGGAGCATTGTGATGAAAGCGGTCCTGGAGAATTGTGAGGAAACGGGTCATGGATTATTGTGATGGAAGGGTTCCTGGAGCATTCTGATGACAAGTGCCATGGAGCATTTTAATGAAAGGGGTACTGGAGCATTGTACAGAAATGGTTCATGGATCATCGTGATTACACGGATCATGGAATATTGTGATGACAAGTGTTTCAGAGCATTGCGAAGACAGGGGTCATGGAGCATTGTAATAGCAGGGGTGATGGGGCATTGTGATGACAGGGGCATGGAGCATTGTGATGACAGAAGTCATAGAATATTGTGATGACAGGGGCCATGGAGCATTGTCATGAAAGGTCTTATCTGGCATTGTGATGAGAGTGGTCATGGAGCATTGTGATAAAAGTTGTCCTGAAGCACTGTTATTACAGGGGCCATGTAGAATTTTGATGACAAAGGCCATGGAGCATTGTGATGACAGGCATCATGGAGCAATTTGATGAAAGTGGTCATGGAGCATTGTGATGAAATGCGCCATGGAACATTGTGAAGACAAGTGTCCTGGAGCATTGTGATGACAAGGGCCATGGCCAATTCTGATGACAGGTGTCATGGAGCATTGTGATGACAGTGGTCATCTATCATTATGATGAAAGGTATCATGGAGCACTGTGATGACAGGGGCCATGGAGCATTGTGATGACACGGGCATGGAGCATTATGATGAGAAGTGATCTGGAGCATTGCGATGACAAGGGTATGGAGCATTGTGATTACAGGGACCATGGAGCATTGTGAATGCATAGGCCATGGAGCAATGAAATGACAGGGGTCAAGGAGCATTGTGATGTAAGTTGTCATGGAGCATTGTCATGACTATTGTCCATGAACATTGTGATGACATGGTTCATGGAGCATTGTGATGACAAGTGCCATGGCGAATTGTGATGACAGGTGTCATGCGGCATTGTGATGACAGTGGTCATGTAGAATTGTAATGAACGGTATCATGGAGGACTCTGACGACAGGGGCCGTGGAGCACTGTGATGACAGTGGTCATCTAGAATTGTGATGAAATATACCAGGGAGCATTGTGATGACAGGGGTCATGGATCACCACAATTATAGGGGCCAGGGAGCATTGTGAATACAAAGATCATGGAGCATTGAGATGACAGGGGTCATGGATCATTGTGATGACAAGGGTCCTGGAACCTTGTGATGACACGGTTCATGGAGCATTGTGATGACAAGGTTCTTCAAGCATTGTGATGACACGGGCATGGAGCATTATGATGACAAGAGTTCTGGAGCATTGTGATGAAAAGGGTATGGAGCACTGTGATTACAGGGGACCAGGAGCGTTGTGATTACATGGGCAGTGAATATTGTGCTGACAGGGGTTCATGGAGCACTGTGATGACAAGTGTCATGGAACATTGTGATGACAGGGTTCATGGAGCATTGTGATGAGAGGGGCCTTGGAGCATTATGATGATAGGCGTCATGGGGTATCGTGATGAGAGTGGTCATAGAACATTGTGATGAAAGGGATCATGGAGCAATGTGATTACAGGGGCCATGGAGCATTTTGAATGCATAGTCCATGGAGCAGTGTGATGACAGGGGTCATGGAGCATTGTGATGAATGTGGTCATAGTTCATTGTGATGATAAGTGTCCAGGAACATTGTGATGACATGGATCATGGAGCATTGTGATGACAAGGGCCATGGCGAATTGTGATGACAGGTGTCATGGGGCATTGTGATGACAGTGGTCATCGAGAATTATGAGGAAAGGTAACATGGAGCACTGTGATAACAGGGGCCATGGAGCATTGTGATGACAAAGGCCATGGAGCATTTTGATGACAAGTGTCATGGAGCATTGTGATGAGACGGGCATGGAGCATTATGATGCCAAGAGTTCTGGAGCATTGCGTTGACAAGGGCATGGAGCATTGTGATGACAAGGGCCATGGCCAATTCTGATGACAGGTGTCATCGGGCATTGTGATGACAGAGGTTATCTAGCATTGTGATGAAAGGTACAATGGATCAATGTGATAACAGGGGCCATGGAGCGTGGTGATGATAAAGGCCATGGAGCATTTTAATGAAAAGTGTCATGGAGAATTGTGATGAGACGGGCATGGAGCATTATGATGACAAGAGTTCTGGAGCATTGCGTTGACAAGGGAATGGAGCATTGTGATTACAGGGACCATGGAGGATAGTGATGACATCTGTCATGGAACATTGTGCTGACAGGGGCCATGGAGCATTGTGATGACAGGTATAATGTGGCATTGTAATGACAGTGGTCATAGAGCATTGTGATGAAATGGATCATGGAGCAATGTGATTACAGGGACCATGTAGCATTGCGAATGCATAGGCTATGGAGCATTGTGATGACAGGAGTCAAGGAGCATTGTGATGTAAGTGGTCATGGATCATTGTGATGACAAGTGTCCTGGACCATTGTGATGACACTGGTCATGGAGCATTGTGATGGCAAGGGCCATGGCGAATTGTTATGACATGTGTCTTGGGGCATTGTGATGACAGTGGTCATCTAGAATTGTGATAAAAGGTATCATGGAGCACTGTGATGACAGGGGCCATGGAGTATTGTAATGACAAGGCAATGGAACATTGTGATGACAAGTATCATGGAGCTTTGTGATGACACGAGCATTCATCATTATGATGACAAGAGTTCTGGAGCATTGTGATGACAAGGGCATCGAGCATTGTGATTACAGGGTCATGGAGCATTGTGATGACAACTGTCATGGAACATTGTGATGACAGGGTTCATGGAGCATTGTGATGACAAGTGCGATGGCGAATTGTGATGACAAGTGTCATGGGGCATTGTGTTGAAAGGGGCATGGAGCATTGTGACGACAATGGTCATGGAGCATTGTGATGACTGGTATCATGGAGCATTGTTCTGAAAAAGGTCATGGGGCAGTGTAATGACAAGTATCATGGAGGATGTGATGAAAGGAGTCATGGAGCATTGTGATTAAATGGATCATGAGGCATTTTGATGACAAGAGTCATGGAACATTGTGATGACAGGGCTAATGGAGCATTGTGATGACAAGGGCTATGGAGCATTGTGATGACAGGTGTCATGCAGCATTGTGATGAAAGGGGTCATGGATCACTACGATGACATGTGTAATGGAGCATTGTGATGATATGGACATGGAGCATTGTGATAACAGGGGCCAGGGAGCATTGAGATGACAAGAGCAGGGAACATTCTGATGACAGCAGTCTTGTATCATTGTGATGATACCTGTCATGGAACATTGTGCTGACAGGGGCTATAGAGCAATGTGATGACTGGTGTCATGTGGCATTGTGATGACAGTGGTCATAGAGCATTGTGATGAAAAGGATCATGGAGCAATGTGATTACAGGGGCCATGGAGCATTGTGAATACATAGGCCATGGAGCATTGTGATGACAGGGGTCAAGGAGCATTGTGATGAAAGTGGACATGGAGCACTGTGATGACACAGGCATGCAGCATTATGATGACAAGAGTTCTGGAGCATTGTGATGAAAAGGGTATGGAGCATTGTGATTACAGGGGACCAGGAGCATTGTGATTACATGGGCAGTGAATATTGTGATGACAGGGGTCATGGAGCACTGTGATGACTAGTGTCATGGAACATTGTGATGAGAGGGATCATGGAGCACTGTGATGAGAGGGGCCTTGGAGCATTATGATGATAGGCGTCATGGGGCATTGTGATGACAGCGGTCTTGGAGCATTGTGATGAAAGGGATCATGGAGCAATGTGATTACAGGGGCCATGGAGCATTGTGAATGCATAGGCCATGGAGCAATGAAATGACAGGGGTCAAGGAGCATTGTGATGTAAGTTGTCATGGAGCATTGTGATGACAAGTGTCCATGAACATTGTGATGACATGGTTCATGGAGCTTTGTGATGACAAGTGCCATGGCGAATTGTGATGACAGATGTCATGGGGCATTGTGATGACAGTGGTCATGTAGAATTGTAATGAAAGGTATCATGGAGGACTCTGACGACAGGGGCCGTGGAGCACTGTGATGACAGTGGTCATCTAGAATTGTGATGAAATATACCAGGGAGCATTGTGATGACAGGGGTCATGGATCACCGCAATTATAGGGGCCAGGGAGCATTGTGAATACAAAGATCATGGAGCATTGAGATGACAGGGGTCATGGATCATTGTGATGACAAGGGTCCTGGAACCTTGTGATGACACGGTTCATGGAGCATTGTGATGACAAGGTTCTTCAAGCATTGTGATGACACGGGCATGGAGCATTATGATGACAAGAGTTCTGGAGCATTGTGATGAAAAGGGTATGGAGCACTGTGATTACAGGAGACCAGGAGCATTGTGATTACATGGGCAGTGAATATTGTGATGACAGGGGTTCATGGAGCACTGTGATGACAAGTGTCATGGAACATTGTGATGACAGGGTTCATGGAGCATTGTGATGAGAGGGGCCTTGGAGCATTATGATGATACGCGTCATGGGGCCTTGTGATGACAGCGGTCTTGGAGCATTGTGATGAAAGGGATCATGGAGCAATGTGATTACAGGGGCCATGGAGCATTTTGAATGCATAGGCCATGGAGCAGTGTGATGACAGGGGTCATGGAGCATTGTGATGAATGTGGTCATAGTTCATTGTGTTGATAAGTGTCCAGGAACATTGTGATGACATGGATCATGGAGCATTGTGATGACAAGGGCCATGGCGAATTGTGATGACAGGTGTCATGGGGCCTTGTGATGACAGTGGTCATCTAGAATTGTGATGAAAGGTAACATGGAGCACTGTGATAACAGGGGCCATGGAGCATTGTGATGACAAAGGCCATGGAGCATTTTGATGACAAGTGTCATGGAGCATTGTGATGAGACGGGCATGGAGCATTATGATGCCCAGAGTTCTGGAGCATTGTGGTGACAAGGGCATGGAGCATTGTGATGACAAGGGCCATGGCCAATTCTGATGACAGGTGTCATCGGGCATTGTGATGACAGAGGTTATCTAGCATTGTGATGAAAGGTACAATGGATCAATGTGATAACAGGGGCCATGGAGCATTGTGATGATAAAGACCATGGAGCATTTTAATGAAAAGTGTCATGGAGAATTGTGATGAGACGGGCATGGAGCATTATGATGACAAGAGTTCTGGAGCATTGCGTTGACAAGGGAATGGAGCATTGTGATTACAGGGACCATGGAGGATAGTGGTGACATCTGTCATGGAACATTGTGATGACAGTGGTCATGGAGCATTGTAATGACAGGGGCCATGGAGCATTGTGATGACAGGGGTCATGGGGCATTGTGATGACAGTGGTCATGGAGCATTGTGATGAAAGGGGTCATGGAGCACTGTGATCACAGGGGCCATGTATAATTGTGATGACAAAGACCATGGAGCATTGTGATGACAGTTGTCATGGAGCATTGTGTTGAAAGGGGCATGGAGCATTGTGACGACAATGGTCATGGAGCATTGTGATGACTGGTATCATGGAGCATTGTTCTGAAAAAGGTCATGGGGCAGTGTAATGACAAGTATCATGGAGGATGTGATGAAAGGAGTCATGGAGCATTGTGATTAAATGGATCATGAGGCATTTTGATGACAAGAGTCATGGAACATTGTGATGACAGGGCTAATGGAGCATTGTGATGACAAGGGCTATGGAGCATTGTGATGACTGGGGTCATGGAGCATTGTGATGAAAGGGGTCATGGATCACATCGATGACATGGGTAATGGAGCATTGTGATGATATGAGCATGGAGCATTGTGATGACAGGAGCCAGGGAGCATTGAGAATGACAAGGGCAGGGAACATTGTGATGACAGCAGTCATGGATCATTGTGATGATACCTGTCATGGAACATTGTGCTGACAGGGGCTATAGAGCATTGTGATGACAGGTGTCATGTGGCATTGTGATGACAGTGGTCATAGAGCATTGTGATGAAAGTGGTCATGGAGAACTGTGATGACAAGGGAATGGAGCATTATGATGACAAGAGTTCTGGAGCATTGTGATGACAAGGGTATGGAGCATTGTGATTACAGGGGACCAGGAGCATTGTGATTACATGGGCAGTGAATATTGTGATGACAGGGGTCATGGAGCACTGTGATGACTAGTGTCATGGAACATTGTGATGACAGGGATCATGGAGCATTGTGATGAGAGGGGCCTTGGAGCATTATGATGATAGGCGTCATGGGGCATTGTGATGACAGCGGTCTTGGAGTATTGTGATGAAAGGGATCATGGAGCAATGTGATTACAGGAGCCATGGAGCATTGTGAATGCATAGGCCATGGAGCAATGGAATGACAGGGGTCAAGGAGCATTGTGATGTAAGTTGTCATGGAGCATTGTGATGACTCTTGTCCATGAACATTGTGATGACATGGTTCATGGAGCATTGTGATGACAGGTGTCATGTGGAATTGTGATGAGAGCGGTCATATAGAATTGTGATTAAAGGTATCAGGGAGGACTCTGATAACAGGGGCCGTGGAGCACTGTGATGACAGTGGTCATCTAGAATTGTGATGAAATATACCAGGGAGCATTGTGATGACAGGGGTCATGGATCACCGCAATTATAGGGGCCAGGGAGCATTGTGAATACAAAGATCATGGAGCATTGAGATGACAGGGGTCATGGATCATTGTGATGACAAGGGTCCTGGAACCTTGTGATGACACGGTTCATGGAGCATTGTGATGACAAGGTTCTTCAAGCATTGTGATGACACGGGCATGGAGCATTATGATGACAAGAGTTCTGGAGCATTGTGATGAAAAGGGTATGGAGCACTGTGATTACAGGGGACCAGGAGCATTGTGATTACATGGGCAGTGAATATTGTGATGACAGGGGTTCATGGAGCACTGTGATGACAAGTGTCATGGAACATTGTGATGACAGGGTTCATGGAGCATTGTGATGAGAGGGGCCTTGGAGCATTATGATGATAGGCGTCATGGGGTATCGTGATGAGAGTGGTCATAGAACATTGTGATGAAAGGGATCATGGAGCAATGTGATTACAGGGGCCATGGAGCATTTTGAATGCATAGTCCATGGAGCAGTGTGATGACAGGGGTCATGGAGCATTGTGATGAATGTGGTCATAGTTCATTGTGATGATAAGTGTCCAGGAACATTGTGATGACATGGATCATGGAGCATTGTGATGACAAGGGCCATGGCGAATTGTGATGACAGGTGTCATGGGGCATTGTGATGACAGTGGTCATCGAGAATTATGAGGAAAGGTAACATGGAGCACTGTGATAACAGGGGCCATGGAGCATTGTGATGACAAAGGCCATGGAGCATTTTGATGACAAGTGTCATGGAGCATTGTGATGAGACGGGCATGGAGCATTATGATGCCAAGAGTTCTGGAGCATTGCGTTGACAAGGGCATGGAGCATTGTGATGACAAGGGCCATGGCCAATTCTGATGACAGGTGTCATCGGGCATTGTGATGACAGAGGTTATCTAGCATTGTGATGAAAGGTACAATGGATCAATGTGATAACAGGGGCCATGGAGCATTGTGATGATAAAGGCCATGGAGCATTTTAATGAAAAGTGTCATGGAGAATTGTGATGAGACGGGCATGGAGCATTATGATGACAAGAGTTCTGGAGCATTGCGTTGACAAGGGAATGGAGCATTGTGATTACAGGGACCATGGAGGATAGTGATGACATCTGTCATGGAACATTGTGCTGACAGGGGCCATGGAGCATTGTGATGACAGGTATAATGTGGCATTGTAATGACAGTGGTCATAGAGCATTGTGATGAAATGGATCATGGAGCAATGTGATTACAGGGACCATGTAGCATTGCGAATGCATAGGCTATGGAGCATTGTGATGACAGGAGTCAAGGAGCATTGTGATGTAAGTGGTCATGGATCATTGTGATGACAAGTGTCCTGGACCATTGTGATGACACGGGTCATGGAGCATTGTGATGGCAAGGGCCATGGCGAATTGTTATGACATGTGTCTTGGGGCATTGTGATGACAGTGGTCATCTAGAATTGTGATAAAAGGTATCATGGAGCACTGTGATGACAGGGGCCATGGAGTATTGTAATGACAAGGCAATGGAACATTGTGATGACAAGTATCATGGAGCTTTGTGATGACACGAGCATTCATCATTATGATGACAAGAGTTCTGGAGCATTGTGATGACAAGGGCATCGAGCATTGTGATTACAGGGTCATGGAGCATTGTGATGACAACTGTCATGGAACATTGTGATGACAGGGTTCATGGAGCATTGTGATGACAAGTGCGATGGCGAATTGTGATGACAAGTGTCATGGGGCATTGTGTTGAAAGGGGCATGGAGCATTGTGACGACAATGGTCATGGAGCATTGTGATGACTGGTATCATGGAGCATTGTTCTGAAAAAGGTCATGGGGCAGTGTAATGACAAGTATCATGGAGGATGTGATGAAAGGAGTCATGGAGCATTGTGATTAAATGGATCATGAGGCATTTTGATGACAAGAGTCATGGAACATTGTGATGACAGGGCTAATGGAGCATTGTGATGACAAGGGCTATGGAGCATTGTGATGACAGGTGTCATGCAGCATTGTGATGAAAGGGGTCATGGATCACTACGATGACATGTGTAATGGAGCATTGTGATGATATGGACATGGAGCATTGTGATAACAGGGGCCAGGGAGCATTGAGATGACAAGAGCAGGGAACATTCTGATGACAGCAGTCTTGTATCATTGTGATGATACCTGTCATGGAACATTGTGCTGACAGGGGCTATAGAGCAATGTGATGACTGGTGTCATGTGGCATTGTGATGACAGTGGTCATAGAGCATTGTGATGAAAAGGATCATGGAGCAATGTGATTACAGGGGCCATGGAGCATTGTGAATACATAGGCCATGGAGCATTGTGATGACAGGGGTCAAGGAGCATTGTGATGAAAGTGGACATGGAGCACTGTGATGACACAGGCATGCAGCATTATGATGACAAGAGTTCTGGAGCATTGTGATGAAAAGGGTATGGAGCATTGTGATTACAGGGGACCAGGAGCATTGTGATTACATGGGCAGTGAATATTGTGATGACAGGGGTCATGGAGCACTGTGATGACTAGTGTCATGGAACATTGTGATGAGAGGGATCATGGAGCACTGTGATGAGAGGGGCCTTGGAGCATTATGATGATAGGCGTCATGGGGCATTGTGATGACAGCGGTCTTGGAGCATTGTGATGAAAGGGATCATGGAGCAATGTGATTACAGGGGCCATGGAGCATTGTGAATGCATAGGCCATGGAGCAATGAAATGACAGGGGTCAAGGAGCATTGTGATGTAAGTTGTCATGGAGCATTGTGATGACAAGTGTCCATGAACATTGTGATGACATGGTTCATGGAGCTTTGTGATGACAAGTGCCATGGCGAATTGTGATGACAGATGTCATGGGGCATTGTGATGACAGTGGTCATGTAGAATTGTAATGAAAGGTATCATGGAGGACTCTGACGACAGGGGCCGTGGAGCACTGTGATGACAGTGGTCATCTAGAATTGTGATGAAATATACCAGGGAGCATTGTGATGACAGGGGTCATGGATCACCGCAATTATAGGGGCCAGGGAGCATTGTGAATACAAAGATCATGGAGCATTGAGATGACAGGGGTCATGGATCATTGTGATGACAAGGGTCCTGGAACCTTGTGATGACACGGTTCATGGAGCATTGTGATGACAAGGTTCTTCAAGCATTGTGATGACACGGGCATGGAGCATTATGATGACAAGAGTTCTGGAGCATTGTGATGAAAAGGGTATGGAGCACTGTGATTACAGGAGACCAGGAGCATTGTGATTACATGGGCAGTGAATATTGTGATGACAGGGGTTCATGGAGCACTGTGATGACAAGTGTCATGGAACATTGTGATGACAGGGTTCATGGAGCATTGTGATGAGAGGGGCCTTGGAGCATTATGATGATACGCGTCATGGGGCCTTGTGATGACAGCGGTCTTGGAGCATTGTGATGAAAGGGATCATGGAGCAATGTGATTACAGGGGCCATGGAGCATTTTGAATGCATAGGCCATGGAGCAGTGTGATGACAGGGGTCATGGAGCATTGTGATGAATGTGGTCATAGTTCATTGTGTTGATAAGTGTCCAGGAACATTGTGATGACATGGATCATGGAGCATTGTGATGACAAGGGCCATGGCGAATTGTGATGACAGGTGTCATGGGGCCTTGTGATGACAGTGGTCATCTAGAATTGTGATGAAAGGTAACATGGAGCACTGTGATAACAGGGGCCATGGAGCATTGTGATGACAAAGGCCATGGAGCATTTTGATGACAAGTGTCATGGAGCATTGTGATGAGACGGGCATGGAGCATTATGATGCCCAGAGTTCTGGAGCATTGTGGTGACAAGGGCATGGAGCATTGTGATGACAAGGGCCATGGCCAATTCTGATGACAGGTGTCATCGGGCATTGTGATGACAGAGGTTATCTAGCATTGTGATGAAAGGTACAATGGATCAATGTGATAACAGGGGCCATGGAGCATTGTGATGATAAAGACCATGGAGCATTTTAATGAAAAGTGTCATGGAGAATTGTGATGAGACGGGCATGGAGCATTATGATGACAAGAGTTCTGGAGCATTGCGTTGACAAGGGAATGGAGCATTGTGATTACAGGGACCATGGAGGATAGTGGTGACATCTGTCATGGAACATTGTGATGACAGTGGTCATGGAGCATTGTAATGACAGGGGCCATGGAGCATTGTGATGACAGGGGTCATGGGGCATTGTGATGACAGTGGTCATGGAGCATTGTGATGAAAGGGGTCATGGAGCACTGTGATCACAGGGGCCATGTATAATTGTGATGACAAAGACCATGGAGCATTGTGATGACAGTTGTCATGGAGCATTGTGTTGAAAGGGGCATGGAGCATTGTGACGACAATGGTCATGGAGCATTGTGATGACTGGTATCATGGAGCATTGTTCTGAAAAAGGTCATGGGGCAGTGTAATGACAAGTATCATGGAGGATGTGATGAAAGGAGTCATGGAGCATTGTGATTAAATGGATCATGAGGCATTTTGATGACAAGAGTCATGGAACATTGTGATGACAGGGCTAATGGAGCATTGTGATGACAAGGGCTATGGAGCATTGTGATGACTGGGGTCATGGAGCATTGTGATGAAAGGGGTCATGGATCACATCGATGACATGGGTAATGGAGCATTGTGATGATATGAGCATGGAGCATTGTGATGACAGGAGCCAGGGAGCATTGAGAATGACAAGGGCAGGGAACATTGTGATGACAGCAGTCATGGATCATTGTGATGATACCTGTCATGGAACATTGTGCTGACAGGGGCTATAGAGCATTGTGATGACAGGTGTCATGTGGCATTGTGATGACAGTGGTCATAGAGCATTGTGATGAAAGTGGTCATGGAGAACTGTGATGACAAGGGAATGGAGCATTATGATGACAAGAGTTCTGGAGCATTGTGATGACAAGGGTATGGAGCATTGTGATTACAGGGGACCAGGAGCATTGTGATTACATGGGCAGTGAATATTGTGATGACAGGGGTCATGGAGCACTGTGATGACTAGTGTCATGGAACATTGTGATGACAGGGATCATGGAGCATTGTGATGAGAGGGGCCTTGGAGCATTATGATGATAGGCGTCATGGGGCATTGTGATGACAGCGGTCTTGGAGTATTGTGATGAAAGGGATCATGGAGCAATGTGATTACAGGAGCCATGGAGCATTGTGAATGCATAGGCCATGGAGCAATGGAATGACAGGGGTCAAGGAGCATTGTGATGTAAGTTGTCATGGAGCATTGTGATGACTCTTGTCCATGAACATTGTGATGACATGGTTCATGGAGCATTGTGATGACAGGTGTCATGTGGAATTGTGATGAGAGCGGTCATATAGAATTGTGATTAAAGGTATCAGGGAGGACTCTGATAACAGGGGCCGTGGAGCACTGTGATGACAGTGGTCATCTAGAATTGTGATGAAATATACCAGGGAGCATTGTGATGACAGGGGTCATGGATCACCGCAATTATAGGGGCCAGGGAGCATTGTGAATACAAAGATCATGGAGCATTGAGATGACAGGGGTCATGGATCATTGTGATGACAAGGGTCCTGGAACCTTGTGATGACACGGTTCATGGAGCATTGTGATGACAAGGTTCTTCAAGCATTGTGATGACACGGGCATGGAGCATTATGATGACAAGAGTTCTGGAGCATTGTGATGAAAAGGGTATGGAGCACTGTGATTACAGGGGACCAGGAGCATTGTGATTACATGGGCAGTGAATATTGTGATGACAGGGGTTCATGGAGCACTGTGATGACAAGTGTCATGGAACATTGTGATGACAGGGTTCATGGAGCATTGTGATGAGAGGGGCCTTGGAGCATTATGATGATAGGCGTCATGGGGTATCGTGATGAGAGTGGTCATAGAACATTGTGATGAAAGGGATCATGGAGCAATGTGATTACAGGGGCCATGGAGCATTTTGAATGCATAGTCCATGGAGCAGTGTGATGACAGGGGTCATGGAGCATTGTGATGAATGTGGTCATAGTTCATTGTGATGATAAGTGTCCAGGAACATTGTGATGACATGGATCATGGAGCATTGTGATGACAAGGGCCATGGCGAATTGTGATGACAGGTGTCATGGGGCATTGTGATGACAGTGGTCATCGAGAATTATGAGGAAAGGTAACATGGAGCACTGTGATAACAGGGGCCATGGAGCATTGTGATGACAAAGGCCATGGAGCATTTTGATGACAAGTGTCATGGAGCATTGTGATGAGACGGGCATGGAGCATTATGATGCCAAGAGTTCTGGAGCATTGCGTTGACAAGGGCATGGAGCATTGTGATGACAAGGGCCATGGCCAATTCTGATGACAGGTGTCATCGGGCATTGTGATGACAGAGGTTATCTAGCATTGTGATGAAAGGTACAATGGATCAATGTGATAACAGGGGCCATGGAGCATTGTGATGATAAAGGCCATGGAGCATTTTAATGAAAAGTGTCATGGAGAATTGTGATGAGACGGGCATGGAGCATTATGATGACAAGAGTTCTGGAGCATTGCGTTGACAAGGGAATGGAGCATTGTGATTACAGGGACCATGGAGGATAGTGATGACATCTGTCATGGAACATTGTGCTGACAGGGGCCATGGAGCATTGTGATGACAGGTATAATGTGGCATTGTAATGACAGTGGTCATAGAGCATTGTGATGAAATGGATCATGGAGCAATGTGATTACAGGGACCATGTAGCATTGCGAATGCATAGGCTATGGAGCATTGTGATGACAGGAGTCAAGGAGCATTGTGATGTAAGTGGTCATGGATCATTGTGATGACAAGTGTCCTGGACCATTGTGATGACACGGGTCATGGAGCATTGTGATGGCAAGGGCCATGGCGAATTGTTATGACATGTGTCTTGGGGCATTGTGATGACAGTGGTCATCTAGAATTGTGATAAAAGGTATCATGGAGCACTGTGATGACAGGGGCCATGGAGTATTGTAATGACAAGGCAATGGAACATTGTGATGACAAGTATCATGGAGCTTTGTGATGACACGAGCATTCATCATTATGATGACAAGAGTTCTGGAGCATTGTGATGACAAGGGCATCGAGCATTGTGATTACAGGGTCATGGAGCATTGTGATGACAACTGTCATGGAACATTGTGATGACAGGGTTCATGGAGCATTGTGATGACAAGTGCGATGGCGAATTGTGATGACAAGTGTCATGGGGCATTGTGTTGAAAGGGGCATGGAGCATTGTGACGACAATGGTCATGGAGCATTGTGATGACTGGTATCATGGAGCATTGTTCTGAAAAAGGTCATGGGGCAGTGTAATGACAAGTATCATGGAGGATGTGATGAAAGGAGTCATGGAGCATTGTGATTAAATGGATCATGAGGCATTTTGATGACAAGAGTCATGGAACATTGTGATGACAGGGCTAATGGAGCATTGTGATGACAAGGGCTATGGAGCATTGTGATGACAGGTGTCATGCAGCATTGTGATGAAAGGGGTCATGGATCACTACGATGACATGTGTAATGGAGCATTGTGATGATATGGACATGGAGCATTGTGATAACAGGGGCCAGGGAGCATTGAGATGACAAGAGCAGGGAACATTCTGATGACAGCAGTCTTGTATCATTGTGATGATACCTGTCATGGAACATTGTGCTGACAGGGGCTATAGAGCAATGTGATGACTGGTGTCATGTGGCATTGTGATGACAGTGGTCATAGAGCATTGTGATGAAAAGGATCATGGAGCAATGTGATTACAGGGGCCATGGAGCATTGTGAATACATAGGCCATGGAGCATTGTGATGACAGGGGTCAAGGAGCATTGTGATGAAAGTGGACATGGAGCACTGTGATGACACAGGCATGCAGCATTATGATGACAAGAGTTCTGGAGCATTGTGATGAAAAGGGTATGGAGCATTGTGATTACAGGGGACCAGGAGCATTGTGATTACATGGGCAGTGAATATTGTGATGACAGGGGTCATGGAGCACTGTGATGACTAGTGTCATGGAACATTGTGATGAGAGGGATCATGGAGCACTGTGATGAGAGGGGCCTTGGAGCATTATGATGATAGGCGTCATGGGGCATTGTGATGACAGCGGTCTTGGAGCATTGTGATGAAAGGGATCATGGAGCAATGTGATTACAGGGGCCATGGAGCATTGTGAATGCATAGGCCATGGAGCAATGAAATGACAGGGGTCAAGGAGCATTGTGATGTAAGTTGTCATGGAGCATTGTGATGACAAGTGTCCATGAACATTGTGATGACATGGTTCATGGAGCTTTGTGATGACAAGTGCCATGGCGAATTGTGATGACAGATGTCATGGGGCATTGTGATGACAGTGGTCATGTAGAATTGTAATGAAAGGTATCATGGAGGACTCTGACGACAGGGGCCGTGGAGCACTGTGATGACAGTGGTCATCTAGAATTGTGATGAAATATACCAGGGAGCATTGTGATGACAGGGGTCATGGATCACCGCAATTATAGGGGCCAGGGAGCATTGTGAATACAAAGATCATGGAGCATTGAGATGACAGGGGTCATGGATCATTGTGATGACAAGGGTCCTGGAACCTTGTGATGACACGGTTCATGGAGCATTGTGATGACAAGGTTCTTCAAGCATTGTGATGACACGGGCATGGAGCATTATGATGACAAGAGTTCTGGAGCATTGTGATGAAAAGGGTATGGAGCACTGTGATTACAGGAGACCAGGAGCATTGTGATTACATGGGCAGTGAATATTGTGATGACAGGGGTTCATGGAGCACTGTGATGACAAGTGTCATGGAACATTGTGATGACAGGGTTCATGGAGCATTGTGATGAGAGGGGCCTTGGAGCATTATGATGATACGCGTCATGGGGCCTTGTGATGACAGCGGTCTTGGAGCATTGTGATGAAAGGGATCATGGAGCAATGTGATTACAGGGGCCATGGAGCATTTTGAATGCATAGGCCATGGAGCAGTGTGATGACAGGGGTCATGGAGCATTGTGATGAATGTGGTCATAGTTCATTGTGTTGATAAGTGTCCAGGAACATTGTGATGACATGGATCATGGAGCATTGTGATGACAAGGGCCATGGCGAATTGTGATGACAGGTGTCATGGGGCCTTGTGATGACAGTGGTCATCTAGAATTGTGATGAAAGGTAACATGGAGCACTGTGATAACAGGGGCCATGGAGCATTGTGATGACAAAGGCCATGGAGCATTTTGATGACAAGTGTCATGGAGCATTGTGATGAGACGGGCATGGAGCATTATGATGCCCAGAGTTCTGGAGCATTGTGGTGACAAGGGCATGGAGCATTGTGATGACAAGGGCCATGGCCAATTCTGATGACAGGTGTCATCGGGCATTGTGATGACAGAGGTTATCTAGCATTGTGATGAAAGGTACAATGGATCAATGTGATAACAGGGGCCATGGAGCATTGTGATGATAAAGACCATGGAGCATTTTAATGAAAAGTGTCATGGAGAATTGTGATGAGACGGGCATGGAGCATTATGATGACAAGAGTTCTGGAGCATTGCGTTGACAAGGGAATGGAGCATTGTGATTACAGGGACCATGGAGGATAGTGGTGACATCTGTCATGGAACATTGTGATGACAGTGGTCATGGAGCATTGTAATGACAGGGGCCATGGAGCATTGTGATGACAGGGGTCATGGGGCATTGTGATGACAGTGGTCATGGAGCATTGTGATGAAAGGGGTCATGGAGCACTGTGATCACAGGGGCCATGTATAATTGTGATGACAAAGACCATGGAGCATTGTGATGACAGTTGTCATGGAGCATTGTGTTGAAAGGGGCATGGAGCATTGTGACGACAATGGTCATGGAGCATTGTGATGACTGGTATCATGGAGCATTGTTCTGAAAAAGGTCATGGGGCAGTGTAATGACAAGTATCATGGAGGATGTGATGAAAGGAGTCATGGAGCATTGTGATTAAATGGATCATGAGGCATTTTGATGACAAGAGTCATGGAACATTGTGATGACAGGGCTAATGGAGCATTGTGATGACAAGGGCTATGGAGCATTGTGATGACTGGGGTCATGGAGCATTGTGATGAAAGGGGTCATGGATCACATCGATGACATGGGTAATGGAGCATTGTGATGATATGAGCATGGAGCATTGTGATGACAGGAGCCAGGGAGCATTGAGAATGACAAGGGCAGGGAACATTGTGATGACAGCAGTCATGGATCATTGTGATGATACCTGTCATGGAACATTGTGCTGACAGGGGCTATAGAGCATTGTGATGACAGGTGTCATGTGGCATTGTGATGACAGTGGTCATAGAGCATTGTGATGAAAGTGGTCATGGAGAACTGTGATGACAAGGGAATGGAGCATTATGATGACAAGAGTTCTGGAGCATTGTGATGACAAGGGTATGGAGCATTGTGATTACAGGGGACCAGGAGCATTGTGATTACATGGGCAGTGAATATTGTGATGACAGGGGTCATGGAGCACTGTGATGACTAGTGTCATGGAACATTGTGATGACAGGGATCATGGAGCATTGTGATGAGAGGGGCCTTGGAGCATTATGATGATAGGCGTCATGGGGCATTGTGATGACAGCGGTCTTGGAGTATTGTGATGAAAGGGATCATGGAGCAATGTGATTACAGGAGCCATGGAGCATTGTGAATGCATAGGCCATGGAGCAATGGAATGACAGGGGTCAAGGAGCATTGTGATGTAAGTTGTCATGGAGCATTGTGATGACTCTTGTCCATGAACATTGTGATGACATGGTTCATGGAGCATTGTGATGACAGGTGTCATGTGGAATTGTGATGAGAGCGGTCATATAGAATTGTGATTAAAGGTATCAGGGAGGACTCTGATAACAGGGGCCGTGGAGCACTGTGATGACAGTGGTCATCTAGAATTGTGATGAAATATACCAGGGAGCATTGTGATGACAGGGGTCATGGATCACCGCAATTATAGGGGCCAGGGAGCATTGTGAATACAAAGATCATGGAGCATTGAGATGACAGGGGTCATGGATCATTGTGATGACAAGGGTCCTGGAACCTTGTGATGACACGGTTCATGGAGCATTGTGATGACAAGGTTCTTCAAGCATTGTGATGACACGGGCATGGAGCATTATGATGACAAGAGTTCTGGAGCATTGTGATGAAAAGGGTATGGAGCACTGTGATTACAGGGGACCAGGAGCATTGTGATTACATGGGCAGTGAATATTGTGATGACAGGGGTTCATGGAGCACTGTGATGACAAGTGTCATGGAACATTGTGATGACAGGGTTCATGGAGCATTGTGATGAGAGGGGCCTTGGAGCATTATGATGATAGGCGTCATGGGGTATCGTGATGAGAGTGGTCATAGAACATTGTGATGAAAGGGATCATGGAGCAATGTGATTACAGGGGCCATGGAGCATTTTGAATGCATAGTCCATGGAGCAGTGTGATGACAGGGGTCATGGAGCATTGTGATGAATGTGGTCATAGTTCATTGTGATGATAAGTGTCCAGGAACATTGTGATGACATGGATCATGGAGCATTGTGATGACAAGGGCCATGGCGAATTGTGATGACAGGTGTCATGGGGCATTGTGATGACAGTGGTCATCGAGAATTATGAGGAAAGGTAACATGGAGCACTGTGATAACAGGGGCCATGGAGCATTGTGATGACAAAGGCCATGGAGCATTTTGATGACAAGTGTCATGGAGCATTGTGATGAGACGGGCATGGAGCATTATGATGCCAAGAGTTCTGGAGCATTGCGTTGACAAGGGCATGGAGCATTGTGATGACAAGGGCCATGGCCAATTCTGATGACAGGTGTCATCAGGCATTGTGATGACAGAGGTTATCTAGCATTGTGATGAAAGGTACAATGGATCAATGTGATAACAGGGGCCATGGAGCATTGTGATGATAAAGGCCATGGAGCATTTTAATGAAAAGTGTCATGGAGAATTGTGATGAGACGGGCATGGAGCATTATGATGACAAGAGTTCTGGAGCATTGCGTTGACAAGGGAATGGAGCATTGTGATTACAGGGACCATGGAGGATAGTGATGACATCTGTCATGGAACATTGTGCTGACAGGGGCCATGGAGCATTGTGATGACAGGTATAATGTGGCATTGTAATGACAGTGGTCATAGAGCATTGTGATGAAATGGATCATGGAGCAATGTGATTACAGGGACCATGTAGCATTGCGAATGCATAGGCTATGGAGCATTGTGATGACAGGAGTCAAGGAGCATTGTGATGTAAGTGGTCATGGATCATTGTGATGACAAGTGTCCTGGACCATTGTGATGACACGGGTCATGGAGCATTGTGATGGCAAGGGCCATGGCGAATTGTGATGACATGTGTCTTGGGGCATTGTGATGACAGTGGTCATCTAGAATTGTGATAAAAGGTATCATGGAGCACTGTGATGACAGGGGCCATGGAGTATTGCAATGACAAGGCAATGGAACATTGTGATGACAAGTATCATGGAGCTTTGTGATGACACGAGCATTCATCATTATGATGACAAGAGTTCTGGAGCATTGTGATGACAAGGGCATGGAGCATTGTGATTACAGGGTCATGGAGCATTGTGATGACAACTGTCATGGAACATTGTGATGACAGGGTTCATGGAGCATTGTGATGACAAGTGCGATGGCGAATTGTGATGACAGGTGTCATGGGGCATTGTGTTGAAAGGGGCATGGAGCATTGTGATTAAAGGGGCCATGGAGCATTTTGATGACAAGGGCAGGCGAACATTTTGATTACATTGGTAATGGAGCATTGTGATGACATGGGCAGGGAACATTGTGAAGACAGGTGTAATGGAACATTGTGATTACAGGGGACATGGAGCATTTTGATGACATGGGCAGGCAACATTGTGATGACAGGTGTCATGGAGCATTGTGATGACAATTGTCATGGAACGTTGTGCTGACAGGGATCATGGAGCATTGTGATGAGACGGTCATTGGAGCATTGTGATGACAGGCGTACTGGAGCCTTCTGAGGAAAGGTGTCATGGGTCATTGTGATTACAGCGATCATGGAACATTGTGATGACAGTGGTCATGGAGCATTGTAATGACAGGGGCCATGGAGCATTGTGATGACAGGGGTCATGGGGCATTGTGATGACAGTGGTCATGGAGCATTGTGATGAAAGGGGTCATGGAGCACTGTGATCACAGGGGCCATGTATAATTGTGATGACAAAGGCCATGGAGCATTGTGATGACAGTTGTCATGGAGCATTGTGTTGAAAGGGGCATGGAGCATTGTGACGACAATGGTCATGGAGCATTGTGATGACTGGTATCATGGAGCATTGTTCTGAAAAAGGTCATGGGGCAGTGTAATGACAAGTATCATGGAAGATGTGATGAAAGGAGTCATGGAGCATTGTGATTAAATGGATCATGAGGCATTTTGATGACAAGAGTCATGGAACATTGTGATGACAGGGCTAATGGAGCATTGTGATGACAAGGGCTATGGAGCATTGTGATGACAGGTGTCATGCAGCATTGTGATGAAAGGGGTCATGGATCACTACGATGACATGTGTAATGGAGCATTGTGATGATATGGACATGGAGCATTGTGATAACAGGGGCCAGGGAGCATTGAGATGACAAGAGCAGGGAACATTCTGATGACAGCAGTCTTGTATCATTGTGATGATACCTGTCATGGAACATTGTGCTGACAGGGGCTATAGAGCAATGTGATGACAGGTGTCATGTGGCATTGTGATGACAGTGGTCATAGAGCATTGTGATGAAAAGGATCATGGAGCAATGTGATTACAGGGGCCATGGAGCATTGTGAATACATAGGCCATGGAGCATTGTGATGACAGGGGTCAAGGAGCATTGTGATGAAAGTGGACATGGAGCACTGTGATGACACGGGCATGCAGCATTATGATGACAAGAGTTCTGGAGCATTGTGATGAAAAGGGTATGGAGCATTGTGATTACAGGGGACCAGGAGCATTGTGATTACATGGGCAGTGAATATTGTGATGACAGGGGTTCATGGAGCACTGTGATGACAAGTGTCATGGAACATTGTGATGACAGGGTTCATGGAGCATTGTGATGAGAGGGGCCTTGGAGCATTATGATGATAGGCGTCATGGGGTATTGTGATGAGAGTGGTCATAGAACATCGTGATGAAAGGGATCATGGAGCAATGTGATTACAGGGGCCATGGAGCATTTTGAATGCATAGGCCATGGAGCAGTGTGATGACAGGGGTCATGGATCATTGTGATGAAAAGTGTCCTGGACCATTGTGATGACACGGGTCATGGAGCATTGTGATGGCAAGGGCCATGGCGAATTGTGATGACATGTGTCTTGGGGCATTGTGATGACAGTGGTCATCTAGAATTGTGATAAAAGGTATCATGGAGCACTGTGATGACAGGGGCCATGGAGTATTGTAATGACAAGGCCATGGAACATTGTGATGACAAGTATCATGGAGCTTTGTGATGACACGAGCATTCATCATTATGATGACAAGAGTTCTGGAGCATTGTGATGACAAGGGCATGGAGCATTGTGATTACAGGGTCATGGAGCATTGTGATGACAACTGTCATGGAACATTGTGATGACAGGGTTCATGGAGCATTGTGATTAAAGGGGCCATGGAGCATTTTGATGACAAGGGCAGGCGAACATTTTGATTACATTGGTAATGGAGCATTGTGATGACATGGGCAGGGAACATTGTGAAGACAGGTGTAATGGAACATTGTGATTACAGGGGACATGGAGCATTTTGATGACATGGGCAGGCAACATTGTGATGACAGGTGTCATGGAGCATTGTGATGACAATTGTCATGGAACGTTGTGCTGACAGGGATCATGGAGCATTGTGATGAGACGGTCATTGGAGCATTGTGATGACAGGCGTACTGGAGCCTTCTGAGGAAAGGTGTCATGAGTCATTGTGATTACAGCGATCATGGAACATTGTGATGACAGTGGTCATGGAGCATTGTAATGACAGGGGCCATGGAGCATTGTGATGACAGGGGTCATGGGGCATTGTGATGACAGTGGTCATGGAGCATTGTGATGAAAGGGGTCATGGAGCACTGTGATCACAGGGGCCATGTATAATTGTGATGACAAAGACCATGGAACATTGTGATGACAGTTGTCATGGAGCATTGTGTTGAAAGGGGCATGGAGCATTGTGACGACAATGGTCATGGAGCATTGTGATGACTGGTATCATGGAGCATTGTTCTGAAAGAGGTCATGGGGCAGTGTAATGACAAGTATCATGGAGGATGTGATGAAAGGAGTCATGGAGCATTGTGATTAAATGGATCATGAGGCATTTTGATGACAAGAGTCATGGAACATTGTGATGACAGCGCTAATGGAGCATTGTGATGACAAGGGCTATGGAGCATTGTGATGAATGGGGTCATGGGGCATGGTGATGACAGTGGTCATGGAGCATTGTGATGACAAAGACCACGGAGCATTGTGATGACAGGTGTCATGCAGCATTGTGATGAAAGGGGTCATGGATCACTACGATGACATGGGTAATGGAGCATTGTGATGATACGGGCATGGAGCATTGTGATGACAGGGGTCATGCAGCATTGTGATGACAGGGGCCATGCAGCATTTTGATGACATGGGCATGGAGCATAGTGATGACAAGAGTTCTGGAGCATTTTGATGACGAGGGCATGGATCATTTTGATGACAGGGGCCATGAAGCATTGAGATGACAAGGGAATGGAGCATTGTGATGAAAGCGGTCCTGGAGAATTGTGAGGAAACGGGTCATGGATTATTGTGATGGAAGGGTTCCTGGAGCATTCTGATGACAAGTGCCATGGAGCATTTTAATGAAAGGGGTACTGGAGCATTGTACAGAAATGGTTCATGGATCATCGTGATTACACG
Organism: Balaenoptera borealis; assembly: GCF_965194805.1. Lineage (NCBI taxonomy): Eukaryota > Metazoa > Chordata > Mammalia > Artiodactyla > Balaenopteridae > Balaenoptera > Balaenoptera borealis. Next base: position 27,133 of record NW_028123287.1, read on the forward strand.
GATCATGGAATATTGTGATGACAAGGGTTTCGGAGCATTGCGACGACAGGGGTCATGGAGCATTGTAATAGCAGGGGTGATGGGGCATTGTGATGACAGGGGCATGGAGCATTGTGATGACAGAAGTCATAGAATATTGTGATGACAAGGGCCATGGAGCATTGTCATGAAAGGTCTTATCTGGCATTGTGATGAGAGTGGTCATGGAGCATTGTGATAAAAGTTGTCCTGAAGCACTGTTATTACAGGGGCCATGTAGAATTTTGATGACAAAGGCCATGGAGCATTGTGATGACAGGCATCATGGAGCAATTTGATGAAAGTGGTCATGGAGCATTGTGATGAAATGCGCCATGGAACATTGTGAAGACAAGTGTCCTGGAGCATTGTGATGACAAGGGCCATGGCCAATTCTGATGACAGGTGTCATGGAGCATTGTGATGACAGTGGTCATCTATCATTATGATGAAAGGTATCACGGAGCACTGTGATGACAGGGGCCATGGAGCATTGTGATGACACGGGCATGGAGCATTATGATGAGAAGTGATCTGGAGCATTGCGATGACAAGGGTATGGAGCATTGTGATTACAGGGACCATGGAGCATTGTGAATGCATAGGCCATGGAGCAATGAAATGACAGGGGTCAAGGAGCATTGTGATGTAAGTTGTCATGGAGCATTGTCATGACTATTGTCCATGAACATTGTGATGACATGGTTCATGGAGCATTGTGATGACAAGTGCCATGGCGAATTGTGATGACAGGTGTCATGCGGCATTGTGATGACAGTGGTCATGTAGAATTGTAATGAACGGTATCATGGAGGACTCTGACGACAGGGGCCGTGGAGCACTGTGATGACAGTGGTCATCTAGAATTGTGATGAAATATACCAGGGAGCATTGTGATGACAGGGGTCATGGATCACCGCAATTATAGGGGCCAGGGAGCATTGTGAATACAAAGATCATGGAGCATTGAGATGACAGGGGTCATGGATCATTGTGATGACAAGGGTCCTAGAACCTTGTGATGACACGGTTCATGGAGCATTGTGATGACAAGGTTCTTCAAGCATTGTGATGACACGGGCATGGAGCATTATGATGACAAGAGTTCTGGAGCATTGTGATGAAAAGGGTATGGAGCACTGTGATTACAGGAGACCAGGAGCATTGTGATTACATGGGCAGTGAATATTGTGATGACAGGGGTTCATGGAGCACTGTGATGACAAGTGTCATGGAACATTGTGATGACAGGGTTCATGGAGCATTGTGATGAGAGGGGCCTTGGAGCATTATGATGATACGCGTCATGGGGCCTTGTGATGACAGCGGTCTTGGAGCATTGTGATGAAAGGGATCATGGAGCAATGTGATTACAGGGGCCATGGAGCATTTTGAATGCATAGGCCATGGAGCAGTGTGATGACAGGGGTCATGGAGCATTGTGATGAATGTGGTCATAGTTCATTGTGTTGATAAGTGTCCAGGAACATTGTGATGACATGGATCATGGAGCATTGTGATGACAAGGGCCATGGCGAATTGTGATGACAGGTGTCATGGGGCCTTGTGATGACAGTGGTCATCTAGAATTGTGATGAAAGGTAACATGGAGCACTGTGATAACAGGGGCCATGGAGCATTGTGATGACAAAGGCCATGGAGCATTTTGATGACAAGTGTCATGGAGCATTGTGATGAGACGGGCATGGAGCATTATGATGCCCAGAGTTCTGGAGCATTGTGGTGACAAGGGCATGGAGCATTGTGATGACAAGGGCCATGGCCAATTCTGATGACAGGTGTCATCGGGCATTGTGATGACAGAGGTTATCTAGCATTGTGATGAAAGGTACAATGGATCAATGTGATAACAGGGGCCATGGAGCATTGTGATGATAAAGACCATGGAGCATTTTAATGAAAAGTGTCATGGAGAATTGTGATGAGACGGGCATGGAGCATTATGATGACAAGAGTTCTGGAGCATTGCGTTGACAAGGGAATGGAGCATTGTGATTACAGGGACCATGGAGGATAGTGGTGACATCTGTCATGGAACATTGTGATGACAGTGGTCATGGAGCATTGTAATGACAGGGGCCATGGAGCATTGTGATGACAGGGGTCATGGGGCATTGTGATGACAGTGGTCATGGAGCATTGTGATGAAAGGGGTCATGGAGCACTGTGATCACAGGGGCCATGTATAATTGTGATGACAAAGACCATGGAGCATTGTGATGACAGTTGTCATGGAGCATTGTGTTGAAAGGGGCATGGAGCATTGTGACGACAATGGTCATGGAGCATTGTGATGACTGGTATCATGGAGCATTGTTCTGAAAAAGGTCATGGGGCAGTGTAATGACAAGTATCATGGAGGATGTGATGAAAGGAGTCATGGAGCATTGTGATTAAATGGATCATGAGGCATTTTGATGACAAGAGTCATGGAACATTGTGATGACAGGGCTAATGGAGCATTGTGATGACAAGGGCTATGGAGCATTGTGATGACTGGGGTCATGGAGCATTGTGATGAAAGGGGTCATGGATCACATCGATGACATGGGTAATGGAGCATTGTGATGATATGAGCATGGAGCATTGTGATGACAGGAGCCAGGGAGCATTGAGAATGACAAGGGCAGGGAACATTGTGATGACAGCAGTCATGGATCATTGTGATGATACCTGTCATGGAACATTGTGCTGACAGGGGCTATAGAGCATTGTGATGACAGGTGTCATGTGGCATTGTGATGACAGTGGTCATAGAGCATTGTGATGAAAGTGGTCATGGAGAACTGTGATGACAAGGGAATGGAGCATTATGATGACAAGAGTTCTGGAGCATTGTGATGACAAGGGTATGGAGCATTGTGATTACAGGGGACCAGGAGCATTGTGATTACATGGGCAGTGAATATTGTGATGACAGGGGTCATGGAGCACTGTGATGACTAGTGTCATGGAACATTGTGATGACAGGGATCATGGAGCATTGTGATGAGAGGGGCCTTGGAGCATTATGATGATAGGCGTCATGGGGCATTGTGATGACAGCGGTCTTGGAGTATTGTGATGAAAGGGATCATGGAGCAATGTGATTACAGGAGCCATGGAGCATTGTGAATGCATAGGCCATGGAGCAATGGAATGACAGGGGTCAAGGAGCATTGTGATGTAAGTTGTCATGGAGCATTGTGATGACTCTTGTCCATGAACATTGTGATGACATGGTTCATGGAGCATTGTGATGACAGGTGTCATGTGGAATTGTGATGAGAGCGGTCATATAGAATTGTGATTAAAGGTATCAGGGAGGACTCTGATAACAGGGGCCGTGGAGCACTGTGATGACAGTGGTCATCTAGAATTGTGATGAAATATACCAGGGAGCATTGTGATGACAGGGGTCATGGATCACCGCAATTATAGGGGCCAGGGAGCATTGTGAATACAAAGATCATGGAGCATTGAGATGACAGGGGTCATGGATCATTGTGATGACAAGGGTCCTGGAACCTTGTGATGACACGGTTCATGGAGCATTGTGATGACAAGGTTCTTCAAGCATTGTGATGACACGGGCATGGAGCATTATGATGACAAGAGTTCTGGAGCATTGTGATGAAAAGGGTATGGAGCACTGTGATTACAGGGGACCAGGAGCATTGTGATTACATGGGCAGTGAATATTGTGATGACAGGGGTTCATGGAGCACTGTGATGACAAGTGTCATGGAACATTGTGATGACAGGGTTCATGGAGCATTGTGATGAGAGGGGCCTTGGAGCATTATGATGATAGGCGTCATGGGGTATCGTGATGAGAGTGGTCATAGAACATTGTGATGAAAGGGATCATGGAGCAATGTGATTACAGGGGCCATGGAGCATTTTGAATGCATAGTCCATGGAGCAGTGTGATGACAGGGGTCATGGAGCATTGTGATGAATGTGGTCATAGTTCATTGTGATGATAAGTGTCCAGGAACATTGTGATGACATGGATCATGGAGCATTGTGATGACAAGGGCCATGGCGAATTGTGATGACAGGTGTCATGGGGCATTGTGATGACAGTGGTCATCGAGAATTATGAGGAAAGGTAACATGGAGCACTGTGATAACAGGGGCCATGGAGCATTGTGATGACAAAGGCCATGGAGCATTTTGATGACAAGTGTCATGGAGCATTGTGATGAGACGGGCATGGAGCATTATGATGCCAAGAGTTCTGGAGCATTGCATTGACAAGGGCATGGAGCATTGTGATGACAAGGGCCATGGCCAATTCTGATGACAGGTGTCATCAGGCATTGTGATGACAGAGGTTATCTAGCATTGTGATGAAAGGTACAATGGATCAATGTGATAACAGGGGCCATGGAGCATTGTGATGATAAAGGCCATGGAGCATTTTAATGAAAAGTGTCATGGAGAATTGTGATGAGACGGGCATGGAGCATTATGATGACAAGAGTTCTGGAGCATTGCGTTGACAAGGGAATGGAGCATTGTGATTACAGGGACCATGGAGGATAGTGATGACATCTGTCATGGAACATTGTGCTGACAGGGGCCATGGAGCATTGTGATGACAGGTATAATGTGGCATTGTAATGACAGTGGTCATAGAGCATTGTGATGAAATGGATCATGGAGCAATGTGATTACAGGGACCATGTAGCATTGCGAATGCATAGGCTATGGAGCATTGTGATGACAGGAGTCAAGGAGCATTGTGATGTAAGTGGTCATGGATCATTGTGATGACAAGTGTCCTGGACCATTGTGATGACACGGGTCATGGAGCATTGTGATGGCAAGGGCCATGGCGAATTGTGATGACATGTGTCTTGGGGCATTGTGATGACAGTGGTCATCTAGAATTGTGATAAAAGGTATCATGGAGCACTGTGATGACAGGGGCCATGGAGTATTGCAATGACAAGGCAATGGAACATTGTGATGACAAGTATCATGGAGCTTTGTGATGACACGAGCATTCATCATTATGATGACAAGAGTTCTGGAGCATTGTGATGACAAGGGCATGGAGCATTGTGATTACAGGGTCATGGAGCATTGTGATGACAACTGTCATGGAACATTGTGATGACAGGGTTCATGGAGCATTGTGATGACAAGTGCGATGGCGAATTGTGATGACAGGTGTCATGGGGCATTGTGTTGAAAGGGGCATGGAGCATTGTGATTAAAGGGGCCATGGAGCATTTTGATGACAAGGGCAGGCGAACATTTTGATTACATTGGTAATGGAGCATTGTGATGACATGGGCAGGGAACATTGTGAAGACAGGTGTAATGGAACATTGTGATTACAGGGGACATGGAGCATTTTGATGACATGGGCAGGCAACATTGTGATGACAGGTGTCATGGAGCATTGTGATGACAATTGTCATGGAACGTTGTGCTGACAGGGATCATGGAGCATTGTGATGAGACGGTCATTGGAGCATTGTGATGACAGGCGTACTGGAGCCTTCTGAGGAAAGGTGTCATGGGTCATTGTGATTACAGCGATCATGGAACATTGTGATGACAGTGGTCATGGAGCATTGTAATGACAGGGGCCATGGAGCATTGTGATGACAGGGGTCATGGGGCATTGTGATGACAGTGGTCATGGAGCATTGTGATGAAAGGGGTCATGGAGCACTGTGATCACAGGGGCCATGTATAATTGTGATGACAAAGGCCATGGAGCATTGTGATGACAGTTGTCATGGAGCATTGTGTTGAAAGGGGCATGGAGCATTGTGACGACAATGGTCATGGAGCATTGTGATGACTGGTATCATGGAGCATTGTTCTGAAAAAGGTCATGGGGCAGTGTAATGACAAGTATCATGGAAGATGTGATGAAAGGAGTCATGGAGCATTGTGATTAAATGGATCATGAGGCATTTTGATGACAAGAGTCATGGAACATTGTGATGACAGGGCTAATGGAGCATTGTGATGACAAGGGCTATGGAGCATTGTGATGACAGGTGTCATGCAGCATTGTGATGAAAGGGGTCATGGATCACTACGATGACATGTGTAATGGAGCATTGTGATGATATGGACATGGAGCATTGTGATAACAGGGGCCAGGGAGCATTGAGATGACAAGAGCAGGGAACATTCTGATGACAGCAGTCTTGTATCATTGTGATGATACCTGTCATGGAACATTGTGCTGACAGGGGCTATAGAGCAATGTGATGACAGGTGTCATGTGGCATTGTGATGACAGTGGTCATAGAGCATTGTGATGAAAAGGATCATGGAGCAATGTGATTACAGGGGCCATGGAGCATTGTGAATACATAGGCCATGGAGCATTGTGATGACAGGGGTCAAGGAGCATTGTGATGAAAGTGGACATGGAGCACTGTGATGACACGGGCATGCAGCATTATGATGACAAGAGTTCTGGAGCATTGTGATGAAAAGGGTATGGAGCATTGTGATTACAGGGGACCAGGAGCATTGTGATTACATGGGCAGTGAATATTGTGATGACAGGGGTTCATGGAGCACTGTGATGACAAGTGTCATGGAACATTGTGATGACAGGGTTCATGGAGCATTGTGATGAGAGGGGCCTTGGAGCATTATGATGATAGGCGTCATGGGGTATTGTGATGAGAGTGGTCATAGAACATCGTGATGAAAGGGATCATGGAGCAATGTGATTACAGGGGCCATGGAGCATTTTGAATGCATAGGCCATGGAGCAGTGTGATGACAGGGGTCATGGATCATTGTGATGAAAAGTGTCCTGGACCATTGTGATGACACGGGTCATGGAGCATTGTGATGGCAAGGGCCATGGCGAATTGTGATGACATGTGTCTTGGGGCATTGTGATGACAGTGGTCATCTAGAATTGTGATAAAAGGTATCATGGAGCACTGTGATGACAGGGGCCATGGAGTATTGTAATGACAAGGCCATGGAACATTGTGATGACAAGTATCATGGAGCTTTGTGATGACACGAGCATTCATCATTATGATGACAAGAGTTCTGGAGCATTGTGATGACAAGGGCATGGAGCATTGTGATTACAGGGTCATGGAGCATTGTGATGACAACTGTCATGGAACATTGTGATGACAGGGTTCATGGAGCATTGTGATTAAAGGGGCCATGGAGCATTTTGATGACAAGGGCAGGCGAACATTTTGATTACATTGGTAATGGAGCATTGTGATGACATGGGCAGGGAACATTGTGAAGACAGGTGTAATGGAACATTGTGATTACAGGGGACATGGAGCATTTTGATGACATGGGCAGGCAACATTGTGATGACAGGTGTCATGGAGCATTGTGATGACAATTGTCATGGAACGTTGTGCTGACAGGGATCATGGAGCATTGTGATGAGACGGTCATTGGAGCATTGTGATGACAGGCGTACTGGAGCCTTCTGAGGAAAGGTGTCATGAGTCATTGTGATTACAGCGATCATGGAACATTGTGATGACAGTGGTCATGGAGCATTGTAATGACAGGGGCCATGGAGCATTGTGATGACAGGGGTCATGGGGCATTGTGATGACAGTGGTCATGGAGCATTGTGATGAAAGGGGTCATGGAGCACTGTGATCACAGGGGCCATGTATAATTGTGATGACAAAGACCATGGAACATTGTGATGACAGTTGTCATGGAGCATTGTGTTGAAAGGGGCATGGAGCATTGTGACGACAATGGTCATGGAGCATTGTGATGACTGGTATCATGGAGCATTGTTCTGAAAGAGGTCATGGGGCAGTGTAATGACAAGTATCATGGAGGATGTGATGAAAGGAGTCATGGAGCATTGTGATTAAATGGATCATGAGGCATTTTGATGACAAGAGTCATGGAACATTGTGATGACAGCGCTAATGGAGCATTGTGATGACAAGGGCTATGGAGCATTGTGATGAATGGGGTCATGGGGCATGGTGATGACAGTGGTCATGGAGCATTGTGATGACAAAGACCACGGAGCATTGTGATGACAGGTGTCATGCAGCATTGTGATGAAAGGGGTCATGGATCACTACGATGACATGGGTAATGGAGCATTGTGATGATACGGGCATGGAGCATTGTGATGACAGGGGTCATGCAGCATTGTGATGACAGGGGCCATGCAGCATTTTGATGACATGGGCATGGAGCATAGTGATGACAAGAGTTCTGGAGCATTTTGATGACGAGGGCATGGATCATTTTGATGACAGGGGCCATGAAGCATTGAGATGACAAGGGAATGGAGCATTGTGATGAAAGCGGTCCTGGAGAATTGTGAGGAAACGGGTCATGGATTATTGTGATGGAAGGGTTCCTGGAGCATTCTGATGACAAGTGCCATGGAGCATTTTAATGAAAGGGGTACTGGAGCATTGTACAGAAATGGTTCATGGATCATCGTGATTACACGGATCATGGAATATTGTGATGACAAGGGTTTCAGAGCATTGCGACGACAGGGGTCATGGAGCATTGTAATAGCAGGGGTGATGGGGCATTGTGATGACAGGGGCATGGAGCATTGTGATGACAGAAGTCATAGAATATTGTGATGACAAGGGCCATGGAGCATTGTCATGAAAGGTCTTATCTGGCATTGTGATGAGAGTGGTCATGGAGCATTGTGATAAAAGTTGTCCTGAAGCACTGTTATTACAGGGGCCATGTAGAATTTTGATGACAAAGGCCATGGAGCATTGTGATGACAGGCATCATGGAGCAATTTGATGAAAGTGGTCATGGAGCATTGTGATGAAATGCGCCATGGAACATTGTGAAGACAAGTGTCCTGGAGCATTGTGATGACAAGGGCCATGGCCAATTCTGATGACAGGTGTCATGGAGCATTGTGATGACAGTGGTCATCTATCATTATGATGAAAGGTATCACGGAGCACTGTGATGACAGGGGCCATGGAGCATTGTGATGACACGGGCATGGAGCATTATGATGAGAAGTGATCTGGAGCATTGCGATGACAAGGGTATGGAGCATTGTGATTACAGGGACCATGGAGCATTGTGAATGCATAGGCCATGGAGCAATGAAATGACAGGGGTCAAGGAGCATTGTGATGTAAGTTGTCATGGAGCATTGTCATGACTATTGTCCATGAACATTGTGATGACATGGTTCATGGAGCATTGTGATGACAAGTGCCATGGCGAATTGTGATGACAGGTGTCATGCGGCATTGTGATGACAGTGGTCATGTAGAATTGTAATGAACGGTATCATGGAGGACTCTGACGACAGGGGCCGTGGAGCACTGTGATGACAGTGGTCATCTAGAATTGTGATGAAATATACCAGGGAGCATTGTGATGACAGGGGTCATGGATCACCGCAATTATAGGGGCCAGGGAGCATTGTGAATACAAAGATCATGGAGCATTGAGATGACAGGGGTCATGGATCATTGTGATGACAAGGGTCCTAGAACCTTGTGATGACACGGTTCATGGAGCATTGTGATGACAAGGTTCTTCAAGCATTGTGATGACACGGGCATGGAGCATTATGATGACAAGAGTTCTGGAGCATTGTGATGAAAAGGGTATGGAGCACTGTGATTACAGGAGACCAGGAGCATTGTGATTACATGGGCAGTGAATATTGTGATGACAGGGGTTCATGGAGCACTGTGATGACAAGTGTCATGGAACATTGTGATGACAGGGTTCATGGAGCATTGTGATGAGAGGGGCCTTGGAGCATTATGATGATAGGCGTCATGGGGTATCGTGATGAGAGTGGTCATAGAACATTGTGATGAAAGGGATCATGGAGCAATGTGATTACAGGGGCCATGGAGCATTTTGAATGCATAGTCCATGGAGCAGTGTGATGACAGGGGTCATGGAGCATTGTGATGAATGTGGTCATAGTTCATTGTGATGATAAGTGTCCAGGAACATTGTGATGACATGGATCATGGAGCATTGTGATGACAAGGGCCATGGCGAATTGTGATGACAGGTGTCATGGGGCATTGTGATGACAGTGGTCATCGAGAATTATGAGGAAAGGTAACATGGAGCACTGTGATAACAGGGGCCATGGAGCATTGTGATGACAAAGGCCATGGAGCATTTTGATGACAAGTGTCATGGAGCATTGTGATGAGACGGGCATGGAGCATTATGATGCCAAGAGTTCTGGAGCATTGCGTTGACAAGGGCATGGAGCATTGTGATGACAAGGGCCATGGCCAATTCTGATGACAGGTGTCATCGGGCATTGTGATGACAGAGGTTATCTAGCATTGTGATGAAAGGTACAATGGATCAATGTGATAACAGGGGCCATGGAGCATTGTGATGATAAAGGCCATGGAGCATTTTAATGAAAAGTGTCATGGAGAATTGTGATGAGACGGGCATGGAGCATTATGATGACAAGAGTTCTGGAGCATTGCGTTGACAAGGGAATGGAGCATTGTGATTACAGGGACCATGGAGGATAGTGATGACATCTGTCATGGAACATTGTGCTGACAGGGGCCATGGAGCATTGTGATGACAGGTATAATGTGGCATTGTAATGACAGTGGTCATAGAGCATTGTGATGAAATGGATCATGGAGCAATGTGATTACAGGGACCATGTAGCATTGCAAATGCATAGGCTATGGAGCATTGTGATGACAGGAGTCAAGGAGCATTGTGATGTAAGTGGTCATGGATCATTGTGATGACAAGTGTCCTGGACCATTGTGATGACACGGGTCATGGAGCATTGTGATGGCAAGGGCCATGGCGAATTGTTATGACATGTGTCTTGGGGCATTGTGATGACAGTGGTCATCTAGAATTGTGATAAAAGGTATCATGGAGCACTGTGATGACAGGGGCCATGGAGTATTGTAATGACAAGGCAATGGAACATTGTGATGACAAGTATCATGGAGCTTTGTGATGACACGAGCATTCATCATTATGATGACAAGAGTTCTGGAGCATTGTGATGACAAGGGCATGGAGCATTGTGATTACAGGGTCATGGAACATTGTGATGACAACTGTCATGGAACATTGTGATGACAGGGTTCATGGAGCATTGTGATGACAAGTGCGATGGCGAATTGTGATGACAGGTGTCATGGGGCATTGTGTTGAATGGGGCATGGAGCATTGTGACGACAATGGTCATGGAGCATTGTGATGACTGGTATCATGGAGCATTGTTCTGAAAAAGGTCATGGGGCAGTGTAATGACAAGTATCATGGAGGATGTGATGAAAGGAGTCATGGAGCATTGTGATTAAATGGATCATGAGGCATTTTGATGACAAGAGTCATGGAACATTGTGATGACAGGGCTAATGGAGCATTGTGATGACAAGGGCTATGGAGCATTGTGATGACAGGTGTCATGCAGCATTGTGATGAAAGGGGTCATGGATCACTACGATGACATGTGTAATGGAGCATTGTGATGATATGGACATGGAGCATTGTGATAACAGGGGCCAGGGAGCATTGAGATGACAAGAGCAGGGAACATTCTGATGACAGCAGTCTTGTATCATTGTGATGATACCTGTCATGGAACATTGTGCTGACAGGGGCTATAGAGCATTGTGATGACAGGTGTCATGTGGCATTGTGATGACAGTGGTCATAGAGCATTGTGATGAAAAGGATCATGGAGCAATGTGATTACAGGGGCCATGGAGCATTGTGAATACATAGGCCATGGAGCATTGTGATGACAGTGGTCAAGGAGCATTGTGATGAAAGTGGACATGGAGCACTGTGATGACACGGGCATGCAGCATTATGATGACAAGAGTTCTGGAGCATTGTGATGAAAAGGGTATGGAGCATTGTGATTACAGGGGACCAGGAGCATTGTGATTACATGGGCAGTGAATATTGTGATGACAGGGGTCATGGAGCACTGTGATGACTAGTGTCATGGAACATTGTGATGAGAGGGATCATGGAGCACTGTGATGAGAGGGGCCTTGGAGCATTATGATGATAGGCGATATGGGGCATTGTGATGACAGCGGTCTTGGAGCATTGTGATGAAAGGGATCATGGAGCAATGTGATTACAGGGGCCATGGAGCATTGTGAATGCATAGGCCATGGAGCAATGAAATGACAGGGGTCAAGGAGCATTGTGATGTAAGTTGTCATGGAGCATTGTGATGACAAGTGTCCATGAACATTGTGATGACATGGTTCATGGAGCATTGTGATGACAAGTGCCATGGCGAATTGTGATGACAGGTGTCATGGGGCATTGTGATGACAGTGGTCATGTAGAATTGTAATGAAAGGTATCATGGAGGACTCTGACGACAGGGGCCGTGGAGCACTGTGATGACAGTGGTCATCTAGAATTGTGATGAAATATACCAGGGAGCATTGTGATGACAGGGGTCATGGATCACCGCAATTATAGGGGCCAGGGAGCATTGTGAATACAAAGATCATGGAGCATTGAGATGACAGGGGTCATGGATCATTGTGATGACAAGGGTCCTGGAACCTTGTGATGACACGGTTCATGGAGCATTGTGATGACAAGGTTCTTCAAGCATTGTGATGACACGGGCATGGAGCATTATGATGACAAGAGTTCTGGAGCATTGTGATGAAAAGGGTATGGAGCACTGTGATTACAGGAGACCAGGAGCATTGTGATTACATGGGCAGTGAATATTGTGATGACAGGGGTTCATGGAGCACTGTGATGACAAGTGTCATGGAACATTGTGATGACAGGGTTCATGGAGCATTGTGATGAGAGGGGCCTTGGAGCATTATGATGATACGCGTCATGGGGCCTTGTGATGACAGCGGTCTTGGAGCATTGTGATGAAAGGGATCATGGAGCAATGTGATTACAGGGGCCATGGAGCATTTTGAATGCATAGGCCATGGAGCAGTGTGATGACAGGGGTCATGGAGCATTGTGATGAATGTGGTCATAGTTCATTGTGATGATAAGTGTCCAGGAACATTGTGATGACATGGATCATGGAGCATTGTGATGACAAGGGCCATGGCGAATTGTGATGACAGGTGTCATGGGGCATTGTGATGACAGTGGTCATCTAGAATTGTGATGAAAGGTAACATGGAGCACTGTGATAACAGGGGCCATGGAGCATTGTGATGACAAAGGCCATGGAGCATTTTGATGACAAGTGTCATGGAGCATTGTGATGAGACGGGCATGGAGCATTATGATGCCCAGAGTTCTGGAGCATTGTGGTGACAAGGGCATGGAGCATTGTGATGACAAGGGCCATGGCCAATTCTGATGACAGGTGTCATCGGGCATTGTGATGACAGAGGTTATCTAGCATTGTGATGAAAGGTACAATGGATCAATGTGATAACAGGGGCCATGGAGCATTGTGATGATAAAGACCATGGAGCATTTTAATGAAAAGTGTCATGGAGTATTGTGATGAGACGGGCCTGGAGCATTATGATGACAAGAGTTCTGGAGCATTGCGTTGACAAGGGAATGGAGCATTGTGATTACAGGGACCATGGAGGATAGTGGTGACATCTGTCATGGAACATTGTGATGACAGTGGTCATGGAGCATTGTAATGACAGGGGCCATGGAGCATTGTGATGACAGGGGTCATGGGGCATTGTGATGACAGTGGTCATGGAGCATTGTGATGAAAGGGGTCATGGAGCACTGTGATCACAGGTGCCATGTATAATTGTGATGACAAAGACCATGGAGCATTGTGATGACAGTTGTCATGGAGCATTGTGTTGAAAGGGGCATGGAGCATTGTGACGACAATGGTCATGGAGCATTGTGATGACTGGTATCATGGAGCATTGTTCTGAAAAAGGTCATGGGGCAGTGTAATGACAAGTATCATGGAGGATGTGATGAAAGGAGTCATGGAGCATTGTGATTAAATGGATCATGAGGCATTTTGATGACAAGAGTCATGGAACATTGTGATGACAGGGCTAATGGAGCATTGTGATGACAAGGGCTATGGAGCATTGTGATGACTGGGGTCATGGAGCATTGTGATGAAAGTGGTCATGGATCACATCGATGACATGGGTAATGGAGCATTGTGATGATATGAGCATGGAGCATTGTGATGACAGGAGCCAGGGAGCATTGAGAATGACAAGGGCAGGGAACATTGTGATGACAGCAGTCATGGATCATTGTGATGATACCTGTCATGGAACATTGTGCTGACAGGGGCTATAGAGCATTGTGATGACAGGTGTCATGTGGCATTGTGATGACAGTGGTCATAGAGCATTGTGATGAAAGTGGTCATGGAGAACTGTGATGACAAGGGAATGGAGCATTATGATGACAAGAGTTCTGGAGCATTGTGATGACAAGGGTATGGAGCATTGTGATTACAGGGGACCAGGAGCATTGTGATTACATGGGCAGTGAATATTCTGATGACAGGGGTCATGGAGCACTGTGATGACTAGTGTCATGGAACATTGTGATGACAGGGATCATGGAGCATTGTGATGAGAGGGGCCTTGGAGCATTATGATGATAGGCGTCATGGGGCATTGTGATGACAGCGGTCTTGGAGTATTGTGATGAAAGGGATCATGGAGCAATGTGATTACAGGAGCCATGGAGCATTGTGAATGCATAGGCCATGGAGCAATGGAATGACAGGGGTCAAGGAGCATTGTGATGTAAGTTGTCATGGAGCATTGTGATGACTCTTGTCCATGAACATTGTGATGACATGGTTCATGGAGCATTGTGATGACAGGTGTCATGTGGAATTGTGATGAGAGCGGTCATATAGAATTGTGATTAAAGGTATCAGGGAGGACTCTGATAACAGGGGCCGTGGAGCACTGTGATGACAGTGGTCATCTAGAATTGTGATGAAATATACCAGGGAGCATTGTGATGACAGGGGTCATGGATCACCGCAATTATAGGGGCCAGGGAGCATTGTGAATACAAAGATCATGGAGCATTGAGATGACAGGGGTCATGGATCATTGTGATGACAAGGGTCCTGGAACCTTGTGATGACACGGTTCATGGAGCATTGTGATGACAAGGTTCTTCAAGCATTGTGATGACACGGGCATGGAGCATTATGATGACAAGAGTTCTGGAGCATTGTGATGAAAAGGGTATGGAGCACTGTGATTACAGGGGACCAGGAGCATTGTGATTACATGGGCAGTGAATATTGTGATGACAGGGGTCATGGAGCACTGTGATGACTAGTGTCATGGAACATTGTGATGAGAGGGATCATGGAGCACTGTGATGAGAGGGGCCTTGGAGCATTATGATGATAGGCGTCATGGGGCATTGTGATGACAGCGGTCTTGGAGCATTGTGATGAAAGGGATCATGGAGCAATGTGATTACAGGGGCCATGGAGCATTGTGAATGCATAGGCCATGGAGCAATGAAATGACAGGGGTCAAGGAGCATTGTGATGTAAGTTGTCATGGAGCATTGTGATGACAAGTGTCCATGAACATTGTGATGACATGGTTCATGGAGCATTGTGATGACAAGTGCCATGGCGAATTGTGATGACAGGTGTCATGGGGCATTGTGATGACAGTGGTCATGTAGAATTGTAATGAAAGGTATCATGGAGGACTCTGACGACAGGGGCCGTGGAGCACTGTGATGACAGTGGTCATCTAGAATTGTGATGAAATATACCAGGGAGCATTGTGATGACAGGGGTCATGGATCACCGCAATTATAGGGGCCAGGGAGCATTGTGAATACAAAGATCATGGAGCATTGAGATGACAGGGGTCATGGATCATTGTGATGACAAGGGTCCTGGAACCTTGTGATGACACGGTTCATGGAGCATTGTGATGACAAGGTTCTTCAAGCATTGTGATGACACGGGCATGGAGCATTATGATGACAAGAGTTCTGGAGCATTGTGATGAAAAGGGTATGGAGCACTGTGATTACAGGAGACCAGGAGCATTGTGATTACATGGGCAGTGAATATTGTGATGACAGGGGTTCATGGAGCACTGTGATGACAAGTGTCATGGAACATTGTGATGACAGGGTTCATGGAGCATTGTGATGAGAGGGGCCTTGGAGCATTATGATGATACGCGTCATGGGGCCTTGTGATGACAGCGGTCTTGGAGCATTGTGATGAAAGGGATCATGGAGCAATGTGATTACAGGGGCCATGGAGCATTTTGAATGCATAGGCCATGGAGCAGTGTGATGACAGGGGTCATGGAGCATTGTGATGAATGTGGTCATAGTTCATTGTGATGATAAGTGTCCAGGAACATTGTGATGACATGGATCATGGAGCATTGTGATGACAAGGGCCATGGCGAATTGTGATGACAGGTGTCATGGGGCATTGTGATGACAGTGGTCATCTAGAATTGTGATGAAAGGTAACATGGAGCACTGTGATAACAGGGGCCATGGAGCATTGTGATGACAAAGGCCATGGAGCATTTTGATGACAAGTGTCATGGAGCATTGTGATGAGACGGGCATGGAGCATTATGATGCCCAGAGTTCTGGAGCATTGTGGTGACAAGGGCATGGAGCATTGTGATGACAAGGGCCATGGCCAATTCTGATGACAGGTGTCATCGGGCATTGTGATGACAGAGGTTATCTAGCATTGTGATGAAAGGTACAATGGATCAATGTGATAACAGGGGCCATGGAGCATTGTGATGATAAAGACCATGGAGCATTTTAATGAAAAGTGTCATGGAGTATTGTGATGAGACGGGCCTGGAGCATTATGATGACAAGAGTTCTGGAGCATTGCGTTGACAAGGGAATGGAGCATTGTGATTACAGGGACCATGGAGGATAGTGGTGACATCTGTCATGGAACATTGTGATGACAGTGGTCATGGAGCATTGTAATGACAGGGGCCATGGAGCATTGTGATGACAGGGGTCATGGGGCATTGTGATGACAGTGGTCATGGAGCATTGTGATGAAAGGGGTCATGGAGCACTGTGATCACAGGGGCCATGTATAATTGTGATGACAAAGACCATGGAGCATTGTGATGACAGTTGTCATGGAGCATTGTGTTGAAAGGGGCATGGAGCATTGTGACGACAATGGTCATGGAGCATTGTGATGACTGGTATCATGGAGCATTGTTCTGAAAAAGGTCATGGGGCAGTGTAATGACAAGTATCATGGAGGATGTGATGAAAGGAGTCATGGAGCATTGTGATTAAATGGATCATGAGGCATTTTGATGACAAGAGTCATGGAACATTGTGATGACAGGGCTAATGGAGCATTGTGATGACAAGGGCTATGGAGCATTGTGATGACTGGGGTCATGGAGCATTGTGATGAAAGGGGTCATGGATCACATCGATGACATGGGTAATGGAGCATTGTGATGATATGAGCATGGAGCATTGTGATGACAGGAGCCAGGGAGCATTGAGAATGACAAGGGCAGGGAACATTGTGATGACAGCAGTCATGGATCATTGTGATGATACCTGTCATGGAACATTGTGCTGACAGGGGCTATAGAGCATTGTGATGACAGGTGTCATGTGGCATTGTGATGACAGTGGTCATAGAGCATTGTGATGAAAGTGGTCATGGAGAACTGTGATGACAAGGGAATGGAGCATTATGATGACAAGAGTTCTGGAGCATTGTGATGACAAGGGTATGGAGCATTGTGATTACAGGGGACCAGGAGCATTGTGATTACATGGGCAGTGAATATTGTGATGACAGGGGTCATGGAGCACTGTGATGACTAGTGTCATGGAACATTGTGATGACAGGGATCATGGAGCATTGTGATGAGAGGGGCCTTGGAGCATTATGATGATAGGCGTCATGGGGCATTGTGATGACAGCGGTCTTGGAGTATTGTGATGAAAGGGATCATGGAGCAATGTGATTACAGGAGCCATGGAGCATTGTGAATGCATAGGCCATGGAGCAATGGAATGACAGGGGTCAAGGAGCATTGTGATGTAAGTTGTCATGGAGCATTGTGATGACTCTTGTCCATGAACATTGTGATGACATGGTTCATGGAGCATTGTGATGACAGGTGTCATGTGGAATTGTGATGAGAGCGGTCATATAGAATTGTGATTAAAGGTATCAGGGAGGACTCTGATAACAGGGGCCGTGGAGCACTGTGATGACAGTGGTCATCTAGAATTGTGATGAAATATACCAGGGAGCATTGTGATGACAGGGGTCATGGATCACCGCAATTATAGGGGCCAGGGAGCATTGTGAATACAAAGATCATGGAGCATTGAGATGACAGGGGTCATGGATCATTGTGATGACAAGGGTCCTGGAACCTTGTGATGACACGGTTCATGGAGCATTGTGATGACAAGGTTCTTCAAGCATTGTGATGACACGGGCATGGAGCATTATGATGACAAGAGTTCTGGAGCATTGTGATGAAAAGGGTATGGAGTACTGTGATTACAGGGGACCAGGAGCATTGTGATTACATGGGCAGTGAATATTGTGATGACAGGGGTTCATGGAGCACTGTGATGACAAGTGTCATGGAACATTGTGATGACAGGGTTCATGGAGCATTGTGATGAGAGGGGCCTTGGAGCATTATGATGATAGGCGTCATGGGGTATCGTGATGAGAGTGGTCATAGAACATTGTGATGAAAGGGATCATGGAGCAATGTGATTACAGGGGCCATGGAGCATTTTGAATGCATAGTCCATGGAGCAGTGTGATGACAGGGGTCATGGAGCATTGTGATGAATGTGGTCATAGTTCATTGTGATGATAAGTGTCCAGGAACATTGTGATGACATGGATCATGGAGCATTGTGATGACAAGGGCCATGGCGAATTGTGATGACAGGTGTCATGGGGCATTGTGATGACAGTGGTCATCGAGAATTGTGATGAAAGGTAACATGGAGCACTGTGATAACAGGGGCCATGGAGCATTGTGATGACAAAGGCCATGGAGCATTTTGATGACAAGTGTCATGGAGCATTGTGATGAGACGGGCATGGAGCATTATGATGCCAAGAGTTCTGGAGCATTGCGTTGACAAGGGCATGGAGCATTGTGATGACAAGGGCCATGGCCAATTCTGATGACAGGTGTCATCGGGCATTGTGATGACAGAGGTTATCTAGCATTGTGATGAAAGGTACAATGGATCAATGTGATAACAGGGGCC
Source organism: Balaenoptera borealis (assembly GCF_965194805.1). NCBI lineage: Eukaryota > Metazoa > Chordata > Mammalia > Artiodactyla > Balaenopteridae > Balaenoptera > Balaenoptera borealis. The sequence continues at coordinate 46,390 of NW_028123287.1, forward strand.
ATGGAGCATTGTGATGATAAAGGCCATGGAGCATTTTAATGAAAAGTGTCATGGAGAATTGTGATGAGACGGGCATGGAGCATTATGATGACAAGAGTTCTGGAGCATTGCGTTGACAAGGGAATGGAGCATTGTGATTACAGCGACCATGGAGGACAGTGATGACATCTGTCATGGAACATTGTGCTGACAGGGGCCATGGAGCATTGTGATGACAGGTATAATGTGGCATTGTAATGACAGTGGTCATAGAGCATTGTGATGAAATGGATCATGGAGCAATGTGATTACAGGGACCATGTAGCATTGCGAATGCATAGGCTATGGAGCATTGTGATGACAGGAGTCAAGGAGCATTGTGATGTAAGTGGTCATCGATCATTGTGATGACAAGTGTCCTGGACCATTGTGATGACACGGGTCATGGAGCATTGTGATGGCAAGGGCCATGGCGAATTGTGATGACATGTGTCTTGGGGCATTGTGATGACAGTGGTCATCTAGAATTGTGATAAAAGGTATCATGGAGCACTGTGATGACAGGGGCCATGGAGTATTGTAATGACAAGGCAATGGAACATTGTGATGACAAGTATCATGGAGCTTTGTGATGACACGAGCATTCATCATTATGATGACAAGAGTTCTGGAGCATTGTGATGACAAGGGCATGGAGCAATGTGATTACAGGGTCATGGAGCATTGTGATGACAACTGTCATGGAACATTGTGATGACAGGGTTCATGGAGCATTGTGATGACAAGTGCGATGGCGAATTGTGATGACAGGTGTCATGGGGCATTGTGTTGAAAGGGGCATGGAGCATTGTGACGACAATGGTCATGGAGCATTGTGATGACTGGTATCATGGAGCATTGTTCTGAAAAACGTCATGGGGCAGTGTAATGACAAGTATCATGGAGGATGTGATGAAAGGAGTCATGGAGCATTGTGATTAAATGGATCATGAGGCATTTTGATGACAAGAGTCATGGAACATTGTGATGACAGGGCTAATGAAGCATTGTGATGACAAGGGCTATGGAGCATTGTGATGACAAGGGCTATGGAGCATTGTGATGACAGGTGTCATGCAGCATTGTGATGAAAGGGGTCATGGATCACTACGATGACATGTGTAATGGAGCATTGTGATGATATGGACATGGAGCATTGTGATAACAGGGGCCAGGGAGCATTGAGATGACAAGAGCAGGGAACATTCTGATGACAGCAGTCTTGTATCATTGTGATGATACCTGTCATGGAACATTGTGCTGACAGGGGCTATAGAGCATTGTGATGACAGGTGTCATGTGGCATTGTGATGACAGTGGTCATAGAGCATTGTGATGAAAAGGATCATGGAGCAATGTGATTACAGGGGCCATGGAGCATTGTGAATACATAGGCCATGGAGCATTGTGATGACAGGGGTCAAGGAGCATTGTGATGAAAGTGGACATGGAGCACTGTGATGACACGGGCATGCAGCATTATGATGACAAGAGTTCTGGAGCATTGTGATGAAAAGGGTATGGAGCATTGTGATTACAGGGGACCAGGAGCATTGTGATTACATGGGCAGTGAATATTGTGATGACAGGGGTCATGGAGCACTGTGATGACTAGTGTCATGGAACATTGTGATGAGAGGGATCATGGAGCACTGTGATGAGAGGGGCCTTGGAGCATTATGATGATAGGCGTCATGGGGCATTGTGATGACAGCGGTCTTGGAGCATTGTGATGAAAGGGATCATGGAGCAATGTGATTACAGGGGCCATGGAGCATTGTGAATGCATAGGCCATGGAGCAATGAAATGACAGGGGTCAAGGAGCATTGTGATGTAAGTTGTCATGGAGCATTGTGATGACAAGTGTCCATGAACATTGTGATGACATGGTTCATGGAGCTTTGTGATGACAAGTGCCATGGCGAATTGTGATGACAGGTGTCATGGGGCATTGTGATGACAGTGGTCATGTAGAATTGTAATGAAAGGTATCATGGAGGACTCTGACGACAGGGGCCGTGGAGCACTGTGATGACAGTGGTCATCTAGAATTGTGATGAAATATACCAGGGAGCATTGTGATGACAGGGGTCATGGATCACCGCAATTATAGGGGCCAGGGAGCATTGTGAATACAAAGATCATGGAGCATTGAGATGACAGGGGTCATGGATCATTGTGATGACAAGGGTCCTGGAACCTTGTGATGACACGGTTCATGGAGCATTGTGATGACAAGGTTCTTCAAGCATTGTGATGACACGGGCATGGAGCATTATGATGACAAGAGTTCTGGAGCATTGTGATGAAAAGGGTATGGAGCACTGTGATTACAGGAGACCAGGAGCATTGTGATTACATGGGCAGTGAATATTGTGATGACAGGGGTTCATGGAGCACTGTGATGACAAGTGTCATGGAACATTGTGATGACAGGGTTCATGGAGCATTGTGATGAGAGGGGCCTTGGAGCATTATGATGATACGCGTCATGGGGCCTTGTGATGACAGCGGTCTTGGAGCATTGTGATGAAAGGGATCATGGAGCAAAGTGATTACAGGGGCCATGGAGCATTTTGAATGCATAGGCCATGGAGCAGTGTGATGACAGGCGTCATGGAGCATTGTGATGAATGTGGTCATAGTTCATTGTGATGATAAGTGTCCAGGAACATTGTGATGACATGGATCATGGAGCATTGTGATGACAAGGGCCATGGCGAATTGTGATGACAGGTGTCATGGGGCATTGTGATGACAGTGGTCATCTAGAATTGTGATGAAAGGTAACATGGAGCACTGTGATAACAGGGGCCATGGAGCATTGTGATGACAAAGGCCATGGAGCATTTTGATGACAAGTGTCATGGAGCATTGTGATGAGACGGGCATGGAGCATTATGATGCCCAGAGTTCTGGAGCATTGTGGTGACAAGGGCATGGAGCATTGTGATGACAAGGGCCATGGCCAATTCTGATGACAGGTGTCATCGGGCATTGTGATGACAGAGGTTATCTACCATTGTGATGAAAGGTACAATGGATCAATGTGATAACAGGGGCCATGGAGCATTGTGATGATAAAGGCCATGGAGCATTTTAATGAAAAGTGTCATGGAGAATTGTGATGAGACGGGCATGGAGCATTATGATGACAAGAGTTCTGGAGCATTGCGTTGACAAGGGAATGGAGCATTGTGATTACAGGGACCATGGAGGATAGTGGTGACATCTGTCATGGAACATTGTGATGACAGTGGTCATGGAGCATTGTAATGACAGGGGCCATGGAGCATTGTGATGACAGGGGTCATGGGGCATTGTGATGACTGTGGTCATGGAGCATTGTGATGAAAGGGGTCATGGAGCACTGTGATCACAGGGGCCATGTATAATTGTGATGACAAAGGACATGGAGCATTGTGATGACAGTTGTCATGGAGCATTGTGTTGAAAGGGGCATGGAGCATTGTGACGACAATGGTCATGGAGCATTGTGATGACTGGTATCATGGAGCATTGTTCTGAAAAAGGTCATGGGGCAGTGTAATGACAAGTATCATGGAGGATGTGATGAAAGGAGTCATGGAGCATTGTGATTAAATGGATCATGAGGCATTTTGATGACAAGAGTCATGGAACATTGTGATGACAGGGCTAATGGAGCATTGTGATGACAAGGGCTATGGAGCATTGTGATGACTGGGGTCATGGAGCATTGTGATGAAAGGGGTCATGGATCACATCGATGACATGGGTAATGGAGCATTGTGATGATATGAGCATGGAGCATTGTGATGACAGGGGCCAGGGAGCATTGAGAATGACAAGGGCAGGGAACATTGTGATGACAGCAGTCATGGATCATTGTGATGATACCTGTCATGGAACATTGTGCTGACAGGGGCTATAGAGCATTGTGATGACAGGTGTCATGTGGCATTGTGATGACAGTGGGCATAGAGCATTGTGATGAAAGTGGTCATGGAGAACTGTGATGACAAGGGAATGGAGCATTATGATGACAAGAGTTCTGGAGCATTGTGATGACAAGGGTATGGAGCATTGTGATTACAGGGGACCAGGAGCATTGTGATTACATGGGCAGTGAATATTGTGATGACAGGGGTCATGGAGCACTGTGATGACTAGTGTCATGGAACATTGTGATGACAGGGATCATGGAGCATTGTGATGAGAGGGGCCTTGGAGCATTATGATGATAGGCGTCATGGGGCATTGTGATGACACCGGTCTTGGAGTATTGTGATGAAAGGGATCATGGAACAATGTGATTACAGGAGCCATGGAGCATTGTGAATGCATAGGCCATGGAGCAATGGAATGACAGGGGTCAAGGAGCATTGTGATGTAAGTTGTCATGGAGCATTGTGATGACTCTTGTCCATGAACATTGTGATGACATGGTTCATGGAGCATTGTGATGACAGGTGTCATGTGGAATTGTGATGAGAGCGGTCATATAGAATTGTGATTAAAGGTATCAGGGAGGACTCTGATAACAGGGGCCGTGGAGCACTGTGATGACAGTGGTCATCTAGAATTGTGATGAAATATACCAGGGAGCATTGTGATGACAGGGGTCATGGATCACCGCAATTATAGAGGCCATGGAGCATTGTGAATACAAAGATCATGGAGCATTGAGATGACAGGGGTCACGGATCATTGTGATGACAAGGGTCCTGGAACCTTGTGATGACACGGTTCATGGAGCATTGTGATGACAAGGTTCTTCAAGCATTGTGATGACACGGGCATGGAGCATTATGATGACAAGAGTTCTGGAGCATTGTGATGACAAGGGTATGGAGCACTATGATTACAGGGGACCAGGAGCATTGTGATTACATGGGCAGTGAATATTGTGATGACAGGGGTCATGGAGCACTGTGATGACTAGTGTCATGGAACATTGTGATGACAGGGATCATGGAGCATTGTGATGAGAGGGGCCTTAGAGCATTATGATGATAGGCGTCATGGGGCATTGTGATGACAGCGGTCTTGGAGCATTGTGATGAAAGGGATCATGGAGCAATGTGATTACAGGAGCCATGGAGCATTGTGAATGCATAGGCCATGGAGCAATGAAATGACAGGGGTCAAGGAGCATTGTGATGTAAGTTGTCATGGAGCATTGTGATGACAAGTGTCCATGAACATTGTGATGACATGGTTCATGGAGCATTGTGATGACAAGTGCCATGGCGAATTGTGATGACAGGTGTCATGGGGCATTGTGATGACAGTGGTCATGTAGAATTGTAATGAAAGGTATCATGGAGGACTCTGCCGACAGGGGCCGTGGAGCACTGTGATGACAGTGGTCATCTAGAATTGTGATGAAATATACCAGGGAGCATTGTGATGACAGGGGTCATGGATCACCGCAATTATAGGGGCCAGGGAGCATTGTGAATACAAAGATCATGGAGCATTGAGATGACAGGGGTCATGGATCATTGTGATGACAAGGGTCCTAGAACCTTGTGATGACACGGTTCATGGAGCATTGTGATGACAAGGTTCTTCAAGCATTGTGATGACACGGGCATGGAGCATTATGATGACAAGAGTTCTGGAGCATTGTGATGAAAAGGGTATGGAGCACTGTGATTACAGGGGACCAAGAGCATTGTGATTACATGGGCAGTGAATATTGTGATGACAGGGGTTCATGGAGCACTGTGATGACAAGTGTCATGGAACATTGTGATGACAGGGTTCATGGAGCATTGTGATGAGAGGGGCCTTGGAGCATTATGATGATAGGCGTCATGGGGTATTGTGATGAGAGTGGTCATAGAACAACGTGATGAAAGGGATCATGGAGCAATGTGATTACAGGGGCCATGGAGCATTTTGAATGCATAGGCCATGGAGCAGTGTGATGACAGGGGTCATGGATCATTGTGATGACAAGTGTCCTGGACCATTGTGATGACACGGGTCATGGAGCATTGTGATGGCAAGGGCCATGGCGAATTGTGATGACATGTGTCTTGGGGCATTGTGATGACAGTGGTCATCTAGAATTGTGATAAAAGGTATCATGGAGCACTGTGATGACAGGGGCCATGGAGTATTGTAATGACAAGGCCATGGAACATTGTGATGACAAGTATCATGGAGCTTTGTGATGACACGAGCATTCATCATTATGATGACAAGAGTTCTGGAGCATCGTGATGACAAGGGCATGGAGCATTGTGATTACAGGGTCATGGAGCATTGTGATGACAACTGTCATGGAACATTGTGATGACAGGGTTCATGGAGCATTGTGATTAAAGGGGCCATGGAGCATTTTGATGACAAGGGCAGGCGAACATTTTGATTACATTGGTAATGGAGCATTGTGATGACATGGGCAGGGAACATTGTGAAGACAGGTGTAATGGAACATTGTGATTACAGGGGACATGGAGCATTTTGATGACATGGGCAGGCAACATTGTGATGACAGGTGTCATGGAGCATTGTGATGACAATTGTCATGGAACGTTGTGCTGACAGGGATCATGGAGCATTGTGATGAGACGGTCATTGGAGCATTGTGATGACAGGCGTACTGGAGCCTTCTGAGGAAAGGTGTCATGAGTCATTGTGATTACAGCGATCATGGAACATTGTGATGACAGTGGTCATGGAGCATTGTAATGACAGGGGCCATGGAGCATTGTGATGACAGGGGTCATGGGGCATTGTGATGACAGTGGTCATGGAGCATTGTGATGAAAGGGGTCATGGAGCACTGTGATCACAGGGGCCATGTATAATTGTGATGACAAAGGCCATGGAGCATTGTGATGACAGTTGTCATGGAGCATTGTGTTGAAAGGGGCATGGAGCATTGTGACGACAATGGTCATGGAGCATTGTGATGACTGGTATCATGGAGCATTGTTCTGAAAGAGGTCATGGGGCAGTGTAATGACAAGTATCATGGAGGATGTGATGAAAGGAGTCATGGAGCATTGTGATTAAATGGATCATGAGGCATTTTGATGACAAGAGTCATGGAACATTGTGATGACAGGGCTAATGGAGCATTGTGATGACAAGGGCTATGGAGCATTGTGATGAATGGGGTCATGGGGCATGGTGATGACAGTGGTCATGGAGCATTGTGATGACAAAGACCACGGAGCATTGTGATGACAGGTGTCTTGCAGCATTATGATGAAAGGGGTCATGGATCACTACGATGACATGGGTAATGGAGCATTGTGATGATACGGGCATGGAGCATTGTGATGACAGGGGTCATGCAGCATTTTGATGACATGGGCATGGAGCATAGTGATGACAAGAGTTCTGGAGCATTTTGATGACGAGGGCATGGATCATTTTGATGACAGGGGCCATGAAGCATTGAGATGACAAGGGAATGGAGCATTGTGATGAAAGCGGTCCTGGAGAATTGTGAGGAAACGGGTCATGGATTATTGTGATGGAAGGGTTCCTGGAGCATTCTGATGACAAGTGCCATGGAGCATTTTAATGAAAGGGGTACTGGAGCATTGTACAGAAATGGTTCATGGATCATCGTGATTACACGGATCATGGAATATTGTGATGACAAGGGTTTCAGAGCATTGCGACGACAGGGGTCATGGAGCATTGTAATAGCAGGGGTGATGGGGCATTGTGATGACAGGGGCATGGAGCATTGTGATGACAGAAGTCATGGAATATTGTGATGACAAGGGCCATGGAGCATTGTCATGAAAGGTCTTATCTGGCATTGTGATGAGAGTGGTCATGGAGCATTGTGATAAAAGTTGTCCTGAAGCACTGTTATTACAGGGGCCATGTAGAATTTTGATGACAAAGGCCATGGAGCATTGTGATGACAGGCATCATGGAGCAATTTGATGAAAGTGGTCATGGAGCATTGTGATGAAATGCGCCATGGAACATTGTGAAGACAAGTGTCCTGGAGCATTGTGATGACAAGGGCCATGGCCAATTCTGATGACAGGTGTCATGGAGCATTGTGATGACAGTGGTCATCTATCATTATGATGAAAGGTATCACGGAGCACTGTGATGACAGGGGCCATGGAGCATTGTGATGACACGGGCATGGAGCATTATGATGAGAAGTGATCTGGAGCATTGCGATGACAAGGGTATGGAGCATTGTGATTACAGGGACCATGGAGCATTGTGAATGCATAGGCCATGGAGCAATGAAATGACAGGGGTCAAGGAGCATTGTGATGTAAGTTGTCATGGAGCATTGTCAAGACTATTGTCCATGAACATTGTGATGACATGGTTCATGGAGCATTGTGATGACAAGTGCCATGGCGAATTGTGATGACAGGTGTCATGCGGCATTGTGATGACAGTGGTCATGTAGAATTGTAATGAACGGTATCATGGAGGACTCTGACGACAGGGGCCGTGGAGCACTGTGATGACAGTGGTCATCTAGAATTGTGATGAAATATACCAGGGAGCATTGTGATGACAGGGGTCATGGATCACCGCAATTATAGGGGCCAGGGAGCATTGTGAATACAAAGATCATGGAGCATTGAGATGACAGGGGTCATGGATCATTGTGATGACAAGGGTCCTGGAACCTTGTGATGACACGGTTCATGGAGCATTGTGATGACAAGGTTCTTCAAGCATTGTGATGACACGGGCATGGAGCATTATGATGACAAGAGTTCTGGAGCATTGTGATGAAAAGGGTATGGAGCACTGTGATTACAGGGGACCAGGAGCATTGTGATTACATGGGCAGTGAATATTGTGATGACAGGTGTTCATGGAGCACTGTGATGACAAGTGTCATGGAACATTGTGATGACAGGGTTCATGGAGCATTGTGATGAGAGGGGCCTTGGAGCATTATGATGATAGGCGTCATGGGGTATCGTGATGAGAGTGGTCATAGAACATTGTGATGAAAGGGATCATGGAGCAATGTGATTACAGGGGCCATGGAGCATTTTGAATGCATAGGCCATGGAGCAGTGTGATGACAGGGGTCATGGAGCATTGTGATGAATGTGGTCATAGTTCATTGTGATGATAAGTGTCCAGGAACATTGTGATGACATGGATCATGGAGCATTGTGATGACAAGGGCCATGGCGAATTGTGATGACAGGTGTCATGGGGCATTGTGATGACAGTGGTCATCGAGAATTATGAGGAAAGGTAACATGGAGCACTGTGATAACAGGGGCCATGGAGCATTGTGATGACAAAGGCCATGGAGCATTTTGATGACAAGTGTCATGGAGCATTGTGATGAGACGGGCATGGAGCATTATGATGCCAAGAGTTCTGGAGCATTGCGTTGACAAGGGCATGGAGCATTGTGATGACAAGGGCCATGGCCAATTCTGATGACAGGTGTCATCGGGCATTGTGATGACAGAGGTTATCTAGCATTGTGATGAAAGGTACAATGGATCAATGTGATAACAGGGGCCATGGAGCATTGTGATGATAAAGGCCATGGAGCATTTTAATGAAAAGTGTCATGGAGAATTGTGATGAGACGGGCATGGAGCATTATGATGACAAGAGTTCTGGAGCATTGCGTTGACAAGGGAATGGAGCATTGTGATTACAGGGACCATGGAGGATAGTGATGACATCTGTCATGGAACATTGTGCTGACAGGGGCCATGGAGCATTGTGAAGACAGGTATAATGTGGCATTGTAATGACAGTGGTCATAGAGCATTGTGATGAAATGGATCATGGAGCAATGTGATTACAGGGACCATGTAGCATTGCGAATGCATAGGCTATGGAGCATTGTGATGACAGGAGTCAAGGAGCATTGTGATGTAAGTGGTCATGGATCATTGTGATGACAAGTGTCCTGGACCATTGTGATGACACTGGTCATGGAGCATTGTGATGGCAAGGGCCATGGCGAATTGTTATGACATGTGTCTTGGGGCATTGTGATGACAGTGGTCATCTAGAATTGTGATGAAAGGTAACATGGAGCACTGTGATAACAGGGGCCATGGAGCATTGTGATGACAAAGGCCATGGAGCATTTTGATGACAAGTGTCATGGAGCATTGTGATGAGACGGGCATGGAGCATTATGATGCCCAGAGTTCTGGAGCATTGTGGTGACAAGGGCATGGAGCATTGTGATGACAAGGGCCATGGCCAATTCTGATGACAGGTGTCCTCGGGCATTGTGATGACAGAGGTTATCTAGCATTGTGATGAAAGGTACAATGGATCAATGTGATAACAGGGGCCATGGAGCATTGTGATGATAAAGACCATGGAGCATTTTAATGAAAAGTGTCATGGAGTATTGTGATGAGACGGGCCTGGAGCATTATGATGACAAGAGTTCTGGAGCATTGCGTTGACAAGGGAATGGAGCATTTTGATTACAGGGACCATGGAGGATAGTGGTGACATCTGTCATGGAACATTGTGATGACAGTGGTCATGGAGCATTGTAATGACAGGGGCCATGGAGCATTGTGATGACAGGGGTCATGGGGCATTGTGATGACAGTGGTCATGGAGCATTGTGATGAAAGGGGTCATGGAGCACTGTGATCACAGGGGCCATGTATAATTGTGATGACAAAGACCATGGAGCATTGTGATGACAGTTGTCATGGAGCATTGTGTTGAAAGGGGCATGGAGCATTGTGACGACAATGGTCATGGAGCATTGTGATGACTGGTATCATGGAGCATTGTTCTGAAAAAGGTCATGGGGCAGTGTAATGACAAGTATCATGGAGGATGTGATGAAAGGAGTCATGGAGCATTGTGATTAAATGGATCATGAGGCATTTTGATGACAAGAGTCATGGAACATTGTGATGACAGGGCTAATGGAGCATTGTGATGACAAGGGCTATGGAGCATTGTGATGACTGGGGTCATGGAGCATTGTGATGAAAGGGGTCATGGATCACATCGATGACATGGGTAATGGAGCATTGTGATGATATGAGCATGGAGCATTGTGATGACAGGAGCCAGGGAGCATTGAGAATGACAAGGGCAGGGAACATTGTGATGACAGCAGTCATGGATCATTGTGATGATACCTGTCATGGAACATTGTGCTGACAGGGGCTATAGAGCATTGTGATGACAGGTGTCATGTGGCATTGTGATGACAGTGGTCATAGAGCATTGTGATGAAAGTGGTCATGGAGAACTGTGATGACAAGGGAATGGAGCATTATGATGACAAGAGTTCTGGAGCATTGTGATGACAAGGGTATGGAGCATTGTGATTACAGGGGACCAGGAGCATTGTGATTACATGGGCAGTGAATATTGTGATGACAGGGGTCATGGAGCACTGTGATGACTAGTGTCATGGAACATTGTGATGACAGGGATCATGGAGCATTGTGATGAGAGGGGCCTTGGAGCATTATGATGATAGGCGTCATGGGGCATTGTGATGACAGCGGTCTTGGAGTATTGTGATGAAAGGGATCATGGAGCAATGTGATTACAGGAGCCATGGAGCATTGTGAATGCATAGGCCATGGAGCAATGGAATGACAGGGGTCAAGGAGCATTGTGATGTAAGTTGTCATGGAGCATTGTGATGACTCTTGTCCATGAACATTGTGATGACATGGTTCATGGAGCATTGTGATGACAGGTGTCATGTGGAATTGTGATGAGAGCGGTCATATAGAATTGTGATTAAAGGTATCAGGGAGGACTCTGATAACAGGGGCCGTGGAGCACTGTGATGACAGTGGTCATCTAGAATTGTGATGAAATATACCAGGGAGCATTGTGATGACAGGGGTCATGGATCACCGCAATTATAGGGGCCAGGGAGCATTGTGAATACAAAGATCATGGAGCATTGAGATGACAGGGGTCATGGATCATTGTGATGACAAGGGTCCTGGAACCTTGTGATGACACGGTTCATGGAGCATTGTGATGACAAGGTTCTTCAAGCATTGTGATGACACGGGCATGGAGCATTATGATGACAAGAGTTCTGGAGCATTGTGATGAAAAGGGTATGGAGTACTGTGATTACAGGGGACCAGGAGCATTGTGATTACATGGGCAGTGAATATTGTGATGACAGGGGTTCATGGAGCACTGTGATGACAAGTGTCATGGAACATTGTGATGACAGGGTTCATGGAGCATTGTGATGAGAGGGGCCTTGGAGCATTATGATGATAGGCGTCATGGGGTATCGTGATGAGAGTGGTCATAGAACATTGTGATGAAAGGGATCATGGAGCAATGTGATTACAGGGGCCATGGAGCATTTTGAATGCATAGTCCATGGAGCAGTGTGATGACAGGGGTCATGGAGCATTGTGATGAATGTGGTCATAGTTCATTGTGATGATAAGTGTCCAGGAACATTGTGATGACATGGATCATGGAGCATTGTGATGACAAGGGCCATGGCGAATTGTGATGACAGGTGTCATGGGGCATTGTGATGACAGTGGTCATCGAGAATTGTGATGAAAGGTAACATGGAGCACTGTGATAACAGGGGCCATGGAGCATTGTGATGACAAAGGCCATGGAGCATTTTGATGACAAGTGTCATGGAGCATTGTGATGAGACGGGCATGGAGCATTATGATGCCAAGAGTTCTGGAGCATTGCGTTGACAAGGGCATGGAGCATTGTGATGACAAGGGCCATGGCCAATTCTGATGACAGGTGTCATCGGGCATTGTGATGACAGAGGTTATCTAGCATTGTGATGAAAGGTACAATGGATCAATGTGATAACAGGGGCCATGGAGCATTGTGATGATAAAGGCCATGGAGCATTTTAATGAAAAGTGTCATGGAGAATTGTGATGAGACGGGCATGGAGCATTATGATGACAAGAGTTCTGGAGCATTGCGTTGACAAGGGAATGGAGCATTGTGATTACAGCGACCATGGAGGACAGTGATGACATCTGTCATGGAACATTGTGCTGACAGGGGCCATGGAGCATTGTGATGACAGGTATAATGTGGCATTGTAATGACAGTGGTCATAGAGCATTGTGATGAAATGGATCATGGAGCAATGTGATTACAGGGACCATGTAGCATTGCGAATGCATAGGCTATGGAGCATTGTGATGACAGGAGTCAAGGAGCATTGTGATGTAAGTGGTCATCGATCATTGTGATGACAAGTGTCCTGGACCATTGTGATGACACGGGTCATGGAGCATTGTGATGGCAAGGGCCATGGCGAATTGTGATGACATGTGTCTTGGGGCATTGTGATGACAGTGGTCATCTAGAATTGTGATAAAAGGTATCATGGAGCACTGTGATGACAGGGGCCATGGAGTATTGTAATGACAAGGCAATGGAACATTGTGATGACAAGTATCATGGAGCTTTGTGATGACACGAGCATTCATCATTATGATGACAAGAGTTCTGGAGCATTGTGATGACAAGGGCATGGAGCAATGTGATTACAGGGTCATGGAGCATTGTGATGACAACTGTCATGGAACATTGTGATGACAGGGTTCATGGAGCATTGTGATGACAAGTGCGATGGCGAATTGTGATGACAGGTGTCATGGGGCATTGTGTTGAAAGGGGCATGGAGCATTGTGACGACAATGGTCATGGAGCATTGTGATGACTGGTATCATGGAGCATTGTTCTGAAAAAGGTCATGGGGCAGTGTAATGACAAGTATCATGGAGGATGTGATGAAAGGAGTCATGGAGCATTGTGATTAAATGGATCATGAGGCATTTTGATGACAAGAGTCATGGAACATTGTGATGACAGGGCTAATGAAGCATTGTGATGACAAGGGCTATGGAGCATTGTGATGACAAGGGCTATGGAGCATTGTGATGACAGGTGTCATGCAGCATTGTGATGAAAGGGGTCATGGATCACTACGATGACATGTGTAATGGAGCATTGTGATGATATGGACATGGAGCATTGTGATAACAGGGGCCAGGGAGCATTGAGATGACAAGAGCAGGGAACATTCTGATGACAGCAGTCTTGTATCATTGTGATGATACCTGTCATGGAACATTGTGCTGACAGGGGCTATAGAGCATTGTGATGACAGGTGTCATGTGGCATTGTGATGACAGTGGTCATAGAGCATTGTGATGAAAAGGATCATGGAGCAATGTGATTACAGGGGCCATGGAGCATTGTGAATACATAGGCCATGGAGCATTGTGATGACAGGGGTCAAGGAGCATTGTGATGAAAGTGGACATGGAGCACTGTGATGACACGGGCATGCAGCATTATGATGACAAGAGTTCTGGAGCATTGTGATGAAAAGGGTATGGAGCATTGTGATTACAGGGGACCAGGAGCATTGTGATTACATGGGCAGTGAATATTGTGATGACAGGGGTCATGGAGCACTGTGATGACTAGTGTCATGGAACATTGTGATGAGAGGGATCATGGAGCACTGTGATGAGAGGGGCCTTGGAGCATTATGATGATAGGCGTCATGGGGCATTGTGATGACAGCGGTCTTGGAGCATTGTGATGAAAGGGATCATGGAGCAATGTGATTACAGGGGCCATGGAGCATTGTGAATGCATAGGCCATGGAGCAATGAAATGACAGGGGTCAAGGAGCATTGTGATGTAAGTTGTCATGGAGCATTGTGATGACAAGTGTCCATGAACATTGTGATGACATGGTTCATGGAGCTTTGTGATGACAAGTGCCATGGCGAATTGTGATGACAGGTGTCATGGGGCATTGTGATGACAGTGGTCATGTAGAATTGTAATGAAAGGTATCATGGAGGACTCTGACGACAGGGGCCGTGGAGCACTGTGATGACAGTGGTCATCTAGAATTGTGATGAAATATACCAGGGAGCATTGTGATGACAGGGGTCATGGATCACCGCAATTATAGGGGCCAGGGAGCATTGTGAATACAAAGATCATGGAGCATTGAGATGACAGGGGTCATGGATCATTGTGATGACAAGGGTCCTGGAACCTTGTGATGACACGGTTCATGGAGCATTGTGATGACAAGGTTCTTCAAGCATTGTGATGACACGGGCATGGAGCATTATGATGACAAGAGTTCTGGAGCATTGTGATGAAAAGGGTATGGAGCACTGTGATTACAGGAGACCAGGAGCATTGTGATTACATGGGCAGTGAATATTGTGATGACAGGGGTTCATGGAGCACTGTGATGACAAGTGTCATGGAACATTGTGATGACAGGGTTCATGGAGCATTGTGATGAGAGGGGCCTTGGAGCATTATGATGATACGCGTCATGGGGCCTTGTGATGACAGCGGTCTTGGAGCATTGTGATGAAAGGGATCATGGAGCAAAGTGATTACAGGGGCCATGGAGCATTTTGAATGCATAGGCCATGGAGCAGTGTGATGACAGGCGTCATGGAGCATTGTGATGAATGTGGTCATAGTTCATTGTGATGATAAGTGTCCAGGAACATTGTGATGACATGGATCATGGAGCATTGTGATGACAAGGGCCATGGCGAATTGTGATGACAGGTGTCATGGGGCATTGTGATGACAGTGGTCATCTAGAATTGTGATGAAAGGTAACATGGAGCACTGTGATAACAGGGGCCATGGAGCATTGTGATGACAAAGGCCATGGAGCATTTTGATGACAAGTGTCATGGAGCATTGTGATGAGACGGGCATGGAGCATTATGATGCCCAGAGTTCTGGAGCATTGTGGTGACAAGGGCATGGAGCATTGTGATGACAAGGGCCATGGCCAATTCTGATGACAGGTGTCATCGGGCATTGTGATGACAGAGGTTATCTAGCATTGTGATGAAAGGTACAATGGATCAATGTGATAACAGGGGCCATGGAGCATTGTGATGATAAAGGCCATGGAGCATTTTAATGAAAAGTGTCATGGAGAATTGTGATGAGACGGGCATGGAGCATTATGATGACAAGAGTTCTGGAGCATTGCGTTGACAAGGGAATGGAGCATTGTGATTACAGGGACCATGGAGGATAGTGGTGACATCTGTCATGGAACATTGTGATGACAGTGGTCATGGAGCATTGTAATGACAGGGGCCATGGAGCATTGTGATGACAGGGGTCATGGGGCATTGTGATGACTGTGGTCATGGAGCATTGTGATGAAAGGGGTCATGGAGCACTGTGATCACAGGGGCCATGTATAATTGTGATGACAAAGGCCATGGAGCATTGTGATGACAGTTGTCATGGAGCATTGTGTTGAAAGGGGCATGGAGCATTGTGACGACAATGGTCATGGAGCATTGTGATGACTGGTATCATGGAGCATTGTTCTGAAAAAGGTCATGGGGCAGTGTAATGACAAGTATCATGGAGGATGTGATGAAAGGAGTCATGGAGCATTGTGATTAAATGGATCATGAGGCATTTTGATGACAAGAGTCATGGAACATTGTGATGACAGGGCTAATGGAGCATTGTGATGACAAGGGCTATGGAGCATTGTGATGACTGGGGTCATGGAGCATTGTGATGAAAGGGGTCATGGATCACATCGATGACATGGGTAATGGAGCATTGTGATGATATGAGCATGGAGCATTGTGATGACAGGGGCCAGGGAGCATTGAGAATGACAAGGGCAGGGAACATTGTGATGACAGCAGTCATGGATCATTGTGATGATACCTGTCATGGAACATTGTGCTGACAGGGGCTATAGAGCATTGTGATGACAGGTGTCATGTGGCATTGTGATGACAGTGGGCATAGAGCATTGTGATGAAAGTGGTCATGGAGAACTGTGATGACAAGGGAATGGAGCATTATGATGACAAGAGTTCTGGAGCATTGTGATGACAAGGGTATGGAGCATTGTGATTACAGGGGACCAGGAGCATTGTGATTACATGGGCAGTGAATATTGTGATGACAGGGGTCATGGAGCACTGTGATGACTAGTGTCATGGAACATTGTGATGACAGGGATCATGGAGCATTGTGATGAGAGGGGCCTTGGAGCATTATGATGATAGGCGTCATGGGGCATTGTGATGACACCGGTCTTGGAGTATTGTGATGAAAGGGATCATGGAACAATGTGATTACAGGATCCATGGAGCATTGTGAATGCATAGGCCATGGAGCAATGGAATGACAGGGGTCAAGGAGCATTGTGATGTAAGTTGTCATGGAGCATTGTGATGACTCTTGTCCATGAACATTGTGATGACATGGTTCATGGAGCATTGTGATGACAGGTGTCATGTGGAATTGTGATGAGAGCGGTCATATAGAATTGTGATTAAAGGTATCAGGGAGGACTCTGATAACAGGGGCCGTGGAGCACTGTGATGACAGTGGTCATCTAGAATTGTGATGAAATATACCAGGGAGCATTGTGATGACAGGGGTCATGGATCACCGCAATTATAGAGGCCATGGAGCATTGTGAATACAAAGATCATGGAGCATTGAGATGACAGGGGTCACGGATCATTGTGATGACAAGGGTCCTGGAACCTTGTGATGACACGGTTCATGGAGCATTGTGATGACAAGGTTCTTCAAGCATTGTGATGACACGGGCATGGAGCATTATGATGACAAGAGTTCTGGAGCATTGTGATGACAAGGGTATGGAGCACTATGATTACAGGGGACCAGGAGCATTGTGATTACATGGGCAGTGAATATTGTGATGACAGGGGTCATGGAGCACTGTGATGACTAGTGTCATGGAACATTGTGATGACAGGGATCATGGAGCATTGTGATGAGAGGGGCCTTAGAGCATTATGATGATAGGCGTCATGGGGCATTGTGATGACAGCGGTCTTGGAGCATTGTGATGAAAGGGATCATGGAGCAATGTGATTACAGGAGCCATGGAGCATTGTGAATGCATAGGCCATGGAGCAATGAAATGACAGGGGTCAAGGAGCATTGTGATGTAAGTTGTCATGGAGCATTGTGATGACAAGTGTCCATGAACATTGTGATGACATGGTTCATGGAGCATTGTGATGACAAGTGCCATGGCGAATTGTGATGACAGGTGTCATGGGGCATTGTGATGACAGTGGTCATGTAGAATTGTAATGAAAGGTATCATGGAGGACTCTGCCGACAGGGGCCGTGGAGCACTGTGATGACAGTGGTCATCTAGAATTGTGATGAAATATACCAGGGAGCATTGTGATGACAGGGGTCATGGATCACCGCAATTATAGGGGCCAGGGAGCATTGTGAATACAAAGATCATGGAGCATTGAGATGACAGGGGTCATGGATCATTGTGATGACAAGGGTCCTAGAACCTTGTGATGACACGGTTCATGGAGCATTGTGATGACAAGGTTCTTCAAGCATTGTGATGACACGGGCATGGAGCATTATGATGACAAGAGTTCTGGAGCATTGTGATGAAAAGGGTATGGAGCACTGTGATTACAGGGGACCAAGAGCATTGTGATTACATGGGCAGTGAATATTGTGATGACAGGGGTTCATGGAGCACTGTGATGACAAGTGTCATGGAACATTGTGATGACAGGGTTCATGGAGCATTGTGATGAGAGGGGCCTTGGAGCATTATGATGATAGGCGTCATGGGGTATTGTGATGAGAGTGGTCATAGAACAACGTGATGAAAGGGATCATGGAGCAATGTGATTACAGGGGCCATGGAGCATTTTGAATGCATAGGCCATGGAGCAGTGTGATGACAGGGGTCATGGATCATTGTGATGACAAGTGTCCTGGACCATTGTGATGACACGGGTCATGGAGCATTGTGATGGCAAGGGCCATGGCGAATTGTGATGACATGTGTCTTGGGGCATTGTGATGACAGTGGTCATCTAGAATTGTGATAAAAGGTATCATGGAGCACTGTGATGACAGGGGCCATGGAGTATTGTAATGACAAGGCCATGGAACATTGTGATGACAAGTATCATGGAGCTTTGTGATGACACGAGCATTCATCATTATGATGACAAGAGTTCTGGAGCATCGTGATGACAAGGGCATGGAGCATTGTGATTACAGGGTCATGGAGCATTGTGATGACAACTGTCATGGAACATTGTGATGACAGGGTTCATGGAGCATTGTGATTAAAGGGGCCATGGAGCATTTTGATGACAAGGGCAGGCGAACATTTTGATTACATTGGTAATGGAGCATTGTGATGACATGGGCAGGGAACATTGTGAAGACAGGTGTAATGGAACATTGTGATTACAGGGGACATGGAGCATTTTGATGACATGGGCAGGCAACATTGTGATGACAGGTGTCATGGAGCATTGTGATGACAATTGTCATGGAACGTTGTGCTGACAGGGATCATGGAGCATTGTGATGAGACGGTCATTGGAGCATTGTGATGACAGGCGTACTGGAGCCTTCTGAGGAAAGGTGTCATGAGTCATTGTGATTACAGCGATCATGGAACATTGTGATGACAGTGGTCATGGAGCATTGTAATGACAGGGGCCATGGAGCATTGTGATGACAGGGGTCATGGGGCATTGTGATGACAGTGGTCATGGAGCATTGTGATGAAAGGGGTCATGGAGCACTGTGATCACAGGGGCCATGTATAATTGTGATGACAAAGGCCATGGAGCATTGTGATGACAGTTGTCATGGAGCATTGTGTTGAAAGGGGCATGGAGCATTGTGACGACAATGGTCATGGAGCATTGTGATGACTGGTATCATGGAGCATTGTTCTGAAAGAGGTCATGGGGCAGTGTAATGACAAGTATCATGGAGGATGTGATGAAAGGAGTCATGGAGCATTGTGATTAAATGGATCATGAGGCATTTTGATGACAAGAGTCATGGAACATTGTGATGACAGGGCTAATGGAGCATTGTGATGACAAGGGCTATGGAGCATTGTGATGAATGGGGTCATGGGGCATGGTGATGACAGTGGTCATGGAGCATTGTGATGACAAAGACCACGGAGCATTGTGATGACAGGTGTCTTGCAGCATTATGATGAAAGGGGTCATGGATCACTACGATGACATGGGTAATGGAGCATTGTGATGATACGGGCATGGAGCATTGTTATGACAGGGGTCATGCAGCATTTTGATGACATGGGCATGGAGCAGTGTGATGACAGGCGTCATGGAGCATTGTGATGAATGTGGTCATAGTTCATTGTGATGATAAGTGTCCAGGAACATTGTGATGACATGGATCATGGAGCATTGTGATGACAAGGGCCATGGCGAATTGTGATGACAGGTGTCATGGGGCATTGTGATGACAGTGGTCATCTAGAATTGTGATGAAAGGTAACATGGAGCACTGTGATAACAGGGGCCATGGAGCATTGTGATGACAAAGGCCATGGAGCATTTTGATGACAAGTGTCATGGAGCATTGTGATGAGACGGGCATGGAGCATTATGATGCCCAGAGTTCTGGAGCATTGTGGTGACAAGGGCATGGAGCATTGTGATGACAAGGGCCATGGCCAATTCTGATGACAGGTGTCATCGGGCATTGTGATGACAGAGGTTATCTAGCATTGTGATGAAAGGTACAATGGATCAATGTGATAACAGGGGCCATGGAGCATTGTGATGATAAAGGCCATGGAGCATTTTAATGAAAAGTGTCATGGAGAATTGTGATGAGACGGGCATGGAGCATTATGATGACAAGAGTTCTGGAGCATTGCGTTGACAAGGGAATGGAGCATTGTGATTACAGGGACCATGGAGGATAGTGGTGACATCTGTCATGGAACATTGTGATGACAGTGGTCATGGAGCATTGTAATGACAGGGGCCATGGAGCATTGTGATGACAGGGGTCATGGGGCATTGTGATGACTGTGGTCATGGAGCATTGTGATGAAAGGGGTCATGGAGCACTGTGATCACAGGGGCCATGTATAATTGTGATGACAAAGGCCATGGAGCATTGTGATGACAGTTGTCATGGAGCATTGTGTTGAAAGGGGCATGGAGCATTGTGACGACAATGGTCATGGAGCATTGTGATGACTGGTATCATGGAGCATTGTTCTGAAAAAGGTCATGGGGCAGTGTAATGACAAGTATCATGGAGGATGTGATGAAAGGAGTCATGGAGCATTGTGATTAAATGGATCATGAGGCATTTTGATGACAAGAGTCATGGAACATTGTGATGACAGGGCTAATGGAGCATTGTGATGACAAGGGCTATGGAGCATTGTGATGACTGGGGTCATGGAGCATTGTGATGAAAGGGGTCATGGATCACATCGATGACATGGGTAATGGAGCATTGTGATGATATGAGCATGGAGCATTGTGATGACAGGGGCCAGGGAGCATTGAGAATGACAAGGGCAGGGAACATTGTGATGACAGCAGTCATGGATCATTGTGATGATACCTGTCATGGAACATTGTGCTGACAGGGGCTATAGAGCATTGTGATGACAGGTGTCATGTGGCATTGTGATGACAGTGGGCATAGAGCATTGTGATGAAAGTGGTCATGGAGAACTGTGATGACAAGGGAATGGAGCATTATGATGACAAGAGTTCTGGAGCATTGTGATGACAAGGGTATGGAGCATTGTGATTACAGGGGACCAGGAGCATTGTGATTACATGGGCAGTGAATATTGTGATGACAGGGGTCATGGAGCACTGTGATGACTAGTGTCATGGAACATTGTGATGACAGGGATCATGGAGCATTGTGATGAGAGGGGCCTTGGAGCATTATGATGATAGGCGTCATGGGGCATTGTGATGACACCGGTCTTGGAGTATTGTGATGAAAGGGATCATGGAACAATGTGATTACAGGATCCATGGAGCATTGTGAATGCATAGGCCATGGAGCAATGGAATGACAGGGGTCAAGGAGCATTGTGATGTAAGTTGTCATGGAGCATTGTGATGACTCTTGTCCATGAACATTGTGATGACATGGTTCATGGAGCATTGTGATGACAGGTGTCATGTGGAATTGTGATGAGAGCGGTCATATAGAATTGTGATTAAAGGTATCAGGGAGGACTCTGATAACAGGGGCCGTGGAGCACTGTGATGACAGTGGTCATCTAGAATTGTGATGAAATATACCAGGGAGCATTGTGATGACAGGGGTCATGGATCACCGCAATTATAGAGGCCATGGAGCATTGTGAATACAAAGATCATGGAGCATTGAGATGACAGGGGTCACGGATCATTGTGATGACAAGGGTCCTGGAACCTTGTGATGACACGGTTCATGGAGCATTGTGATGACAAGGTTCTTCAAGCATTGTGATGACACGGGCATGGAGCATTATGATGACAAGAGTTCTGGAGCATTGTGATGACAAGGGTATGGAGCACTATGATTACAGGGGACCAGGAGCATTGTGATTACATGGGCAGTGAATATTGTGATGACAGGGGTCATGGAGCACTGTGATGACTAGTGTCATGGAACATTGTGATGACAGGGATCATGGAGCATTGTGATGAGAGGGGCCTTAGAGCATTATGATGATAGGCGTCATGGGGCATTGTGATGACAGCGGTCTTGGAGCATTGTGATGAAAGGGATCATGGAGCAATGTGATTACAGGAGCCATGGAGCATTGTGAATGCATAGGCCATGGAGCAATGAAATGACAGGGGTCAAGGAGCATTGTGATGTAAGTTGTCATGGAGCATTGTGATGACAAGTGTCCATGAACATTGTGATGACATGGTTCATGGAGCATTGTGATGACAAGTGCCATGGCGAATTGTGATGACAGGTGTCATGGGGCATTGTGATGACAGTGGTCATGTAGAATTGTAATGAAAGGTATCATGGAGGACTCTGCCGACAGGGGCCGTGGAGCACTGTGATGACAGTGGTCATCTAGAATTGTGATGAAATATACCAGGGAGCATTGTGATGACAGGGGTCATGGATCACCGCAATTATAGGGGCCAGGGAGCATTGTGAATACAAAGATCATGGAGCATTGAGATGACAGGGGTCATGGATCATTGTGATGACAAGGGTCCTAGAACCTTGTGATGACACGGTTCATGGAGCATTGTGATGACAAGGTTCTTCAAGCATTGTGATGACACGGGCATGGAGCATTATGATGACAAGAGTTCTGGAGCATTGTGATGAAAAGGGTATGGAGCACTGTGATTACAGGGGACCAAGAGCATTGTGATTACATGGGCAGTGAATATTGTGATGACAGGGGTTCATGGAGCACTGTGATGACAAGTGTCATGGAACATTGTGATGACAGGGTTCATGGAGCATTGTGATGAGAGGGGCCTTGGAGCATTATGATGATAGGCGTCATGGGGTATTGTGATGAGAGTGGTCATAGAACAACGTGATGAAAGGGATCATGGAGCAATGTGATTACAGGGGCCATGGAGCATTTTGAATGCATAGGCCATGGAGCAGTGTGATGACAGGGGTCATGGATCATTGTGATGACAAGTGTCCTGGACCATTGTGATGACACGGGTCATGGAGCATTGTGATGGCAAGGGCCATGGCGAATTGTGATGACATGTGTCTTGGGGCATTGTGATGACAGTGGTCATCTAGAATTGTGATAAAAGGTATCATGGAGCACTGTGATGACAGGGGCCATGGAGTATTGTAATGACAAGGCCATGGAACATTGTGATGACAAGTATCATGGAGCTTTGTGATGACACGAGCATTCATCATTATGATGACAAGAGTTCTGGAGCATCGTGATGACAAGGGCATGGAGCATTGTGATTACAGGGTCATGGAGCATTGTGATGACAACTGTCATGGAACATTGTGATGACAGGGTTCATGGAGCATTGTGATTAAAGGGGCCATGGAGCATTTTGATGACAAGGGCAGGCGAACATTTTGATTACATTGGTAATGGAGCATTGTGATGACATGGGCAGGGAACATTGTGAAGACAGGTGTAATGGAACATTGTGATTACAGGGGACATGGAGCATTTTGATGACATGGGCAGGCAACATTGTGATGACAGGTGTCATGGAGCATTGTGATGACAATTGTCATGGAACGTTGTGCTGACAGGGATCATGGAGCATTGTGATGAGACGGTCATTGGAGCATTGTGATGACAGGCGTACTGGAGCCTTCTGAGGAAAGGTGTCATGAGTCATTGTGATTACAGCGATCATGGAACATTGTGATGACAGTGGTCATGGAGCATTGTAATGACAGGGGCCATGGAGCATTGTGATGACAGGGGTCATGGGGCATTGTGATGACAGTGGTCATGGAGCATTGTGATGAAAGGGGTCATGGAGCACTGTGATCACAGGGGCCATGTATAATTGTGATGACAAAGGCCATGGAGCATTGTGATGACAGTTGTCATGGAGCATTGTGTTGAAAGGGGCATGGAGCATTGTGACGACAATGGTCATGGAGCATTGTGATGACTGGTATCATGGAGCATTGTTCTGAAAGAGGTCATGGGGCAGTGTAATGACAAGTATCATGGAGGATGTGATGAAAGGAGTCATGGAGCATTGTGATTAAATGGATCATGAGGCATTTTGATGACAAGAGTCATGGAACATTGTGATGACAGGGCTAATGGAGCATTGTGATGACAAGGGCTATGGAGCATTGTGATGAATGGGGTCATGGGGCATGGTGATGACAGTGGTCATGGAGCATTGTGATGACAAAGACCACGGAGCATTGTGATGACAGGTGTCTTGCAGCATTATGATGAAAGGGGTCATGGATCACTACGATGACATGGGTAATGGAGCATTGTGATGATACGGGCATGGAGCATTGTTATGACAGGGGTCATGCAGCATTTTGATGACATGGGCATGGAGCATAGTGATGACAAGAGTTCTGGAGCATTTTGATGACGAGGGCATGGATCATTTTGATGACAGGGGCCATGAAGCATTGAGATGACAAGGGAATGGAGCATTGTGATGAAAGCGGTCCTGGAGAATTGTGAGGAAACGGGTCATGGATTATTGTGATGGAAGGGTTCCTGGAGCATTCTGATGACAAGTGCCATGGAGCATTTTAATGAAAGGGGTACTGGAGCATTGTACAGAAATGGTTCATGGATCATCGTGATTACACGGATCATGGAATATTGTGATGACAAGGGTTTCAGAGCATTGCGACGACAGGGGTCATGGAGCATTGTAATAGCAGGGGTGATGGGGCATTGTGATGACAGGGGCATGGAGCATTGTGATGACAGAAGTCATGGAATATTGTGATGACAAGGGCCATGGAGCATTGTCATGAAAGGTCTTATCTGGCATTGTGATGAGAGTGGTCATGGAGCATTGTGATAAAAGTTGTCCTGAAGCACTGTTATTACAGGGGCCATGTAGAATTTTGATGACAAAGGCCATGGAGCATTGTGATGACAGGCATCATGGAGCAATTTGATGAAAGTGGTCATGGAGCATTGTGATGAAATGCGCCATGGAACATTGTGAAGACAAGTGTCCTGGAGCATTGTGATGACAAGGGCCATGGCCAATTCTGATGACAGGTGTCATGGAGCATTGTGATGACAGTGGTCATCTATCATTATGATGAAAGGTATCACGGAGCACTGTGATGACAGGGGCCATGGAGCATTGTGATGACACGGGCATGGAGCATTATGATGAGAAGTGATCTGGAGCATTGCGATGACAAGGGTATGGAGCATTGTGATTACAGGGACCATGGAGCATTGTGAATGCATAGGCCATGGAGCAATGAAATGACAGGGGTCAAGGAGCATTGTGATGTAAGTTGTCATGGAGCATTGTCAAGACTATTGTCCATGAACATTGTGATGACATGGTTCATGGAGCATTGTGATGACAAGTGCCATGGCGAATTGTGATGACAGGTGTCATGCGGCATTGTGATGACAGTGGTCATGTAGAATTGTAATGAACGGTATCATGGAGGACTCTGACGACAGGGGCCGTGGAGCACTGTGATGACAGTGGTCATCTAGAATTGTGATGAAATATACCAGGGAGCATTGTGATGACAGGGGTCATGGATCACCGCAATTATAGGGGCCAGGGAGCATTGTGAATACAAAGATCATGGAGCATTGAGATGACAGGGGTCATGGATCATTGTGATGACAAGGGTCCTGGAACCTTGTGATGACACGGTTCATGGAGCATTGTGATGACAAGGTTCTTCAAGCATTGTGATGACACGGGCATGGAGCATTATGATGACAAGAGTTCTGGAGCATTGTGATGAAAAGGGTATGGAGCACTGTGATTACAGGGGACCAGGAGCATTGTGATTACATGGGCAGTGAATATTGTGATGACAGGTGTTCATGGAGCACTGTGATGACAAGTGTCATGGAACATTGTGATGACAGGGTTCATGGAGCATTGTGATGAGAGGGGCCTTGGAGCATTATGATGATAGGCGTCATGGGGTATCGTGATGAGAGTGGTCATAGAACATTGTGATGAAAGGGATCATGGAGCAATGTGATTACAGGGGCCATGGAGCATTTTGAATGCATAGTCCATGGAGCAGTGTGATGACAGGGGTCATGGAGCATTGTGATGAATGTGGTCATAGTTCATTGTGATGATAAGTGTCCAGGAACATTGTGATGACATGGATCATGGAGCATTGTGATGACAAGGGCCATGGCGAATTGTGATGACAGGTGTCATGGGGCATTGTGATGACAGTGGTCATCGAGAATTATGAGGAAAGGTAACATGGAGCACTGTGATAACAGGGGCCATGGAGCATTGTGATGACAAAGGCCATGGAGCATTTTGATGACAAGTGTCATGGAGCATTGTGATGAGACGGGCATGGAGCATTATGATGCCAAGAGTTCTGGAGCATTGCGTTGACAAGGGCATGGAGCATTGTGATGACAAGGGCCATGGCCAATTCTGATGACAGGTGTCATCGGGCATTGTGATGACAGAGGTTATCTAGCATTGTGATGAAAGGTACAATGGATCAATGTGATAACAGGGGCCATGGAGCATTGTGATGATAAAGGCCATGGAGCATTTTAATGAAAAGTGTCATGGAGAATTGTGATGAGACGGGCATGGAGCATTATGATGACAAGAGTTCTGGAGCATTGCGTTGACAAGGGAATGGAGCATTGTGATTACAGGGACCATGGAGGATAGTGATGACATCTGTCATGGAACATTGTGCTGACAGGGGCCATGGAGCATTGTGAAGACAGGTATAATGTGGCATTGTAATGACAGTGGTCATAGAGCATTGTGATGAAATGGATCATGGAGCAATGTGATTACAGGGACCATGTAGCATTGCGAATGCATAGGCTATGGAGCATTGTGATGACAGGAGTCAAGGAGCATTGTGATGTAAGTGGTCATGGATCATTGTGATGACAAGTGTCCTGGACCATTGTGATGACACGGGTCATGGAGCATTGTGATGGCAAGGGCCATGGCGAATTGTTATGACATGTGTCTTGGGGCATTGTGATGACAGTGGTCATCTAGAATTGTGATAAAAGGTATCATGGAGCACTGTGATGACAGGGGCCATGGAGTATTGTAATGACAAGGCAATGGAACATTGTGATGACAAGTATCATGGAGCTTTGTGATGACACGAGCATTCATCATTATGATGACAAGAGTTCTGGAGCATTGTGATGACAAGGGCATGGAGCATTGTGATTACAGGGTCATGGAGCATTGTGATGACAACTGTCATGGAACATTGTGATGACAGGGTTCATGGAGCATTGTGATGACAAGTGCGATGGCGAATTGTGATGACAGGTGTCATGGGGCATTGTGTTGAAAGGGGCATGGAGCATTGTGACGACAATGGTCATGGAGCATTGTGATGACTGGTATCATGGAGCATTGTTCTGAAAAAGGTCATGGGGCAGTGTAATGACAAGTATCATGGAGGATGTGATGAAAGGAGTCATGGAGCATTGTGATTAAATGGATCATGAGGCATTTTGATGACAAGAGTCATGGAACATTGTGATGACAGGGCTAATGGAGCATTGTGATGACAAGGGCTATGGAGCATTGTGATGACAAGGGCTATGGAGCATTGTGATGACAGGTGTCATGCAGCATTGTGATGAAAGGGGTCATGGATCACTACGATGACATGTGTAATGGAGCATTGTGATGATATGGACATGGAGCATTGTGATAACAGGGGCCAGGGAGCATTGAGATGACAAGAGCAGGGAACATTCTGATGACAGCAGTCTTGTATCATTGTGATGATTCCTGTCATGGAACATTGTGCTGACAGGGGCTATAGAGCATTGTGATGACAGGTGTCATGTGGCATTGTGATGACAGTGGTCATAGAGCATTGTGATGAAAAGGATCATGGAGCAATGTGATTACAGGGGCCATGGAGCATTGTGAATACATAGGCCATGGAGCATTGTGATGACAGGGGTCAAGGAGCATTGTGATGAAAGTGGACATGGAGCACTGTGATGACACGGGCATGGAGCATTATGATGACAAGAGTTCTGGAGCATTGTGATGAAAAGGGTATGGAGCACTGTGATTACAGGGGACCAGGAGCATTGTGATAACATGGGCAGTGAATATTGTGATGACAGGTGTCATGGAGCACTGTGATGACTAGTGTCATGGAACATTGTGATGAGAGGGATCATGGAGCACTGTGATGAGAGGGGCCTTGGAGCATTATGATGATAGGCGTCATGGGGCATTGTGATGACAGCGGTCTTGGAGCATTGTGATGAAAGGGATCATGGAGCAATGTGATTACAGGGGCCATGGAGCATTGTGAATGCATAGGCCATGGAGAAATGAAATGACAGGGGTCAAGGAGCATTGTGATGTAAGTTGTCATGGAGCATTGTGATGACAAGTGTCCATGAACATTGTGATGACATGGTTCATGGAGCATTGTGATGACAAGTGCCATGGCGAATTGTGATGACAGGTGTCATGGGGCATTGTGATGACAGTGGTCATGTAGAATTGTAATGAAAGGTATCATGGAGGACTCTGACGACAGGGGCCGTGGAGCACTGTGATGACAGTGGTCATCTAGAATTGTGATGAAATATACCAGGGAGCATTGTGATGACAGGGGTCATGGATCACCGCAATTATAGGGGCCAGGGAGCATTGTGAATACAAAGATCATGGAGCATTGAGATGACAGGGGTCATGGATCATTGTGATGACAAGGATCCTGGAACCTTGTGATGACACGGTTCATGGAGCATTGTGATGACAAGGTTCTTCAAGCATTGTGATGACACGGGCATGGAGCATTATGATGACAAGAGTTCTGGAGCATTGTGATGAAAAGGGTATGGAGCACTGTGATTACAGGAGACCAGGAGCATTGTGATTACATGGGCAGTGAATATTGTGATGACAGGGGTTCATGGAGCACTGTGATGACAAGTGTCATGGAACATTGTGATGACAGGGTTCATGGAGCATTGTGATGAGAGGGGCCTTGGAGCATTATGATGATACGCGTCATGGGGCCTTGTGATGACAGCGGTCTTGGAGCATTGTGATGAAAGGGATCATGGAGCAATGTGATTACAGGGGCCATGGAGCATTTTGAATGCATAGGCCATGGAGCAGTGTGATGACAGGGGTCATGGAGCATTGTGATGAATGTGGTCATAGTTCATTGTGATGATAAGTGTCCAGGAACATTGTGATGACATGGATCATGGAGCATTGTGATGACAAGGGCCATGGCGAATTGTGATGACAGGTGTCATGGGGCATTGTGATGACAGTGGTCATCTAGAATTGTGATGAAAGGTAACATGGAGCACTGTGATAACAGGGGCCATGGAGCATTGTGATGACAAAGGCCATGGAGCATTTTGATGACAAGTGTCATGGAGCATTGTGATGAGACGGGCATGGAGCATTATGATGCCCAGAGTTCTGGAGCATTGTGGTGACAAGGGCATGGAGCATTGTGATGACAAGGGCCATGGCCAATTCGGATGACAGGTGTCATCGGGCATTGTGATGACAGAGGTTATCTAGCATTGTGATGAAAGGTACAATGGATCAATGTGATAACAGGGGCCATGGAGCATTGTGATGATAAAGGCCATGGAGCATTTTAATGAAAAGTGTCATGGAGAATTGTGATGAGACGGGCATGGAGCATTATGATGACAAGAGTTCTGGAGCATTGCGTTGACAAGGGAATGGAGCATTGTGATTACAGGGACCATGGAGGATAGTGGTGACATCTGTCATGGAACATTGTGATGACAGTGGTCATGGAGCATTGTAATGACAGGGGCCATGGAGCATTGTGATGACAGGGGTCATGGGGCATTGTGATGACAGTGGTCATGGAGCATTGTGATGAAAGGGGTCATGGAGCACTGTGATCACAGGGGCCATGTATAATTGTGATGACAAAGACCATGGAGCATTGTGATGACAGTTGTCATGGAGCATTGTGTTGAAAGGGGCATGGAGCATTGTGACGACAATGGTCATGGAGCATTGTGATGACTGGTATCATGGAGCATTGTTCTGAAAAAGGTCATGGGGCAGTGTAATGACAAGTATCATGGAGGATGTGATGAAAGGAGTCATGGAGCATTGTGATTAAATGGACCATGAGGCATTTTGATGACAAGAGTCATGGAACATTGTGATGACAGGGCTAATGGAGCATTGTGATGACAAGGGCTATGGAGCATTGTGATGACTGGGGTCATGGAGCATTGTGATGAAAGGGGTCATGGATCACATCGATGACATGGGTAATGGAGCATTGTGATGATATGAGCATGGAGCATTGTGATGACAGGGGCCAGGGAGCATTGAGAATGACAAGGGCAGGGAACATTGTGATGACAGCAGTCATGGATCATTGTGATGATACCTGTCATGGAACATTGTGCTGACAGGGGCTATAGAGCATTGTGATGACAGGTGTCATGTGGCATTGTGATGACAGTGGTCATAGAGCATTGTGATGAAAGTGGTCGTGGAGAACTGTGATGACAAGGGAATGGAGCATTATGATGACAAGAGTTCTGGAGCATTGTGATGACAAGGGTATGGAGCATTGTGATTACAGGGGACCAGGAGCATTGTGATTACATGGGCAGTGAATATTGTGATGACAGGGGTCATGGAGCACTGTGATGACTAGTGTCATGGAACATTGTGATGACAGGGATCATGGAGCATTGTGATGAGAGGGGCCTTGGAGCATTATGATGATAGGCGTCATGGGGCATTGTGATGACAGCGGTCTTGGAGTATTGTGATGAAAGGGATCATGGAGCAATGTGATTACAGGAGCCATGGAGCATTGTGAATGCATAGGCCATGGAGCAATGGAATGACAGGGGTCAAGGAGCATTGTGATGTAAGTTGTCATGGAGCATTGTGATGACTCTTGTCCATGAACATTGTGATGACATGGTTCATGGAGCATTGTGATGACAGGTGTCATGTGGAATTGTGATGAGAGCGGTCATATAGAATTGTGATTAAAGGTATCAGGGAGGACTCTGATAACAGGGGCCGTGGAGCACTGTGATGACAGTGGTCATCTAGAATTGTGATGAAATATACCAGGGAGCATTGTGATGACAGGGGTCATGGATCACCGCAATTATAGAGGCCATGGAGCATTGTGAATACAAAGATCATGGAGCATTGAGATGACAGGGGTCACGGATCATTGTGATGACAAGGGTCCTGGAACCTTGTGATGACACGGTTCATGGAGCATTGTGATGACAAGGTTCTTCAAGCATTGTGATGACACGGGCATGGAGCATTATGATGACAAGAGTTCTGGAGCATTGTGACGACAAGGGTATGGAGCACTATGATTACAGGGGACCAGGAGCATTGTGATTACATGGGCAGTGAATATTGTGATGACAGGGGTCATGGAGCACTGTGATGACTAGTGTCATGGAACATTGTGATGACAGGGATCATGGAGCATTGTGATGAGAGGGGCCTTAGAGCATTATGATGATAGGCGTCATGGGGCATTGTGATGACAGCGGTCTTGGAGCATTGTGATGAAAGGGATCATGGAGCAATGTGCTTACAGGAGCCATGGAGCATTGTGAATGCATAGGCCATGGAGCAATGAAATGACAGGGGTCAAGGAGCATTGTGATGTAAGTTGTCATGGAGCATTGTGATGACAAGTGTCCATGAACATTGTGATGACATGGTTCATGGAGCATTGTGATGACAAGTGCCATGGCGAATTGTGATGACAGGTGTCATGGGGCATTGTGATGACAGTGGTCATGTAGAATTGTAATGAAAGGTATCATGGAGGACTCTGACGACAGGGGCCGTGGAGCACTGTGATGACAGTGGTCATCTAGAATTGTGATGAAATATACCAGGGAGCATTGTGATGACAGGGGTCATGGATCACCGCAATTATAGGGGCCAGGGAGCATTGTGAATACAAAGATCATGGAGCATTGAGATGACAGGGGTCATGGATCATTGTGATGACAAGGGTCCTAGAACCTTGTGATGACACGGTTCATGGAGCATTGTGATGACAAGGTTCTTCAAGCATTGTGATGACACGGGCATGGAGCATTATGATGACAAGAGTTCTGGAGCATTGTGATGAAAAGGGTATGGAGCACTGTGATTACAGGAGACCAGGAGCATTGTGATTACATGGGCAGTGAATATTGTGATGACAGGGGTTCATGGAGCACTGTGATGACAAGTGTCATGGAACATTGTGATGACAGGGTTCATGGAGCATTGTGATGAGAGGGGCCTTGGAGCATTATGATGATAGGCGTCATGGGGTATTGTGATGAGAGTGGTCATAGAACATCGTGATGAAAGGGATCATGGGGCAATGTGATTACAGGGGCCATGGAGCATTTTGAATGCATAGGCCATGGAGCAGTGTGATGACAGGGGTCATGGATCATTGTGATGACAAGTGTCCTGGACCATTGTGATGACACGGGTCATGGAGCATTGTGATGGCAAGGGCCATGGCGAATTGTGATGACATGTGTCTTGGGGCATTGTGATGACAGTGGTCATCTAGAATTGTGATAAAAGGTATCATGGAGCACTGTGATGACAGGGGCCATGGAGTATTGTAATGACAAGGCCATGGAACATTGTGATGACAAGTATCATGGAGCTTTGTGATGACACGAGCATTCATCATTATGATGACAAGAGTTCTGGAGCATCGTGATGACAAGGGCATGGAGCATTGTGATTACAGGGTCATGGAGCATTGTGATGACAACTGTCATGGAACATTGTGATGACAGGGTTCATGGAGCATTGTGATTAAAGGGGCCATGGAGCATTTTGATGACAAGGGCAGGCGAACATTTTGATTACATTGGTAATGGAGCATTGTGATGACATGGGCAGGGAACATTGTGAAGACAGGTGTAATGGAACATTGTGATTACAGGGGACATGGAGCATTTTGATGACATGGGCAGGCAACATTGTGATGACAGGTGTCATGGAGCATTGTGATGACAATTGTCATGGAACGTTGTGCTGACAGGGATCATGGAGCATTGTGATGAGACGGTCATTGGAGCATTGTGATGACAGGCGTACTGGAGCCTTCTGAGGAAAGGTGTCATGAGTCATTGTGATTACAGCGATCATGGAACATTGTGATGACAGTGGTCATGGAGCATTGTAATGACAGGGGCCATGGAGCATTGTGATGACAGGGGTCATGGGGCATTGTGATGACAGTGGTCATGGAGCATTGTGATGAAAGGGGTCATGGAGCACTGTGATCACAGGGGCCATGTATAATTGTGATGACAAAGGCCATGGAGCATTGTGATGACAGTTGTCATGGAGCATTGTGTTGAAAGGGGCATGGAGCATTGTGACGACAATGGTCATGGAGCATTGTGATGACTGGTATCATGGAGCATTGTTCTGAAAGAGGTCATGGGGCGGTGTAATGACAAGTATCATGGAGGATGTGATGAAAGGAGTCATGGAGCATTGTGATTAAATGGATCATGAGGCATTTTGATGACAAGAGTCATGGAACATTGTGATGACAGGGCTAATGGAGCATTGTGATGACAAGGGCTATGGAGCATTGTGATGAATGGGGTCATGGGGCATGGTGATGACAGTGGTCATGGAGCATTGTGATGACAAAGACCACGGAGCATTGTGATGACAGGTGTCATGCAGCATTGTGATGAAAGGGGTCATGGATCACTACGATGACATGGGTAATGGAGCATTGTGATGATACGGGCATGGAGCATTGTGATGACAGGGGTCATGCAGCATTGTGATGACAGGGGCCATGCAGCATTTTGATGACATGGGCATGGAGCATAGTGATGACAAGAGTTCTGGAGCATTTTGATGACGAGGGCATGGATCATTTTGATGACAGGGGCCATGAAGCATTGAGATGACAAGGGAATGGAGCATTGTGATGAAAGCGGTCCTGGAGAATTGTGAGGAAACGGGTCATGGATTATTGTGATGGAAGGGTTCCTGGAGCATTCTGATGACAAGTGCCATGGAGCATTTTAATGAAAGGGGTACTGGAGCATTGTACAGAAATGGTTCATGGATCATCGTGATTACACGGATCATGGAATATTGTGATGACAAGGGTTTCAGAGCATTGCGACGACAGGGGTCATGGAGCATTGTAATAGCAGGGGTGATGGGGCATTGTGATGACAGGGGCATGGAGCATTGTGATGACAGAAGTCATAGAATATTGTGATGACAAGGGCCATGGAGCATTGTCATGAAAGGTCTTATCTGGCATTGTGATGAGAGTGGTCATGGAGCATTGTGATAAAAGTTGTCCTGAAGCACTGTTATTACAGGGGCCATGTAGAATTTTGATGACAAAGGCCATGGAGCATTGTGATGACAGGCATCATGGAGCAATTTGATGAAAGTGGTCATGGAGCATTGTGATGAAATGCGCCATGGAACATTGTGAAGACAAGTGTCCTGGAGCATTGTGATGACAAGGGCCATGGCCAATTCTGATGACAGGTGTCATGGAGCATTGTGATGACAGTGGTCATCTATCATTATGATGAAAGGTATCACGGAGCACTGTGATGACAGGGGCCATGGAGCATTGTGATGACACGGGCATGGAGCATTATGATGAGAAGTGATCTGGAGCATTGCGATGACAAGGGTATGGAGCATTGTGATTACACGGACCATGGAGCATTGTGAATGCATAGGCCATGGAGCAATGAAATGACAGGGGTCAAGGAGCATTGTGATGTAAGTTGTCATGGAGCATTGTGATGACAAGTGTCCATGAACATTGTGATGACATGGTTCATGGAGCTTTGTGATGACAAGTGCCATGGCGAATTGTGATGACAGGTGTCATGGGGCATCGTGATGACAGTGGTCATGTAGAATTGTAATGAAAGGTATCATGGAGGACTCTGACGACAGGGGCCGTGGAGCACTGTGATGACAGTGGTCATCTAGAATTGTGATGAAATATACCAGGGAGCATTGTGATGACAGGGGTCATGGATCACCGCAATTATAGGGGCCAGGGAGCATTGTGAATACAAAGATCATGGAGCAGTGAGATGACAGGGGTCATGGATCATTGTGATGACAAGGGTCCTGGAACCTTGTGATGACACGGTTCATGGAGCATTGTGATGACAAGGTTCTTCAAGCATTGTGATGACACGGGCATGGAGCATTATGATGACAAGAGTTCTGGAGCATTGTGATGAAAAGGGTATGGAGCACTGTGATTACAGGAGACCAGGAGCATTGTGATTACATGGGCAGTGAATATTGTGATGACAGGGGTTCATGGAGCACTGTGATGACAAGTGTCATGGAACATTGTGATGACAGGGTTCATGGAGCATTGTGATGAGAGGGGCCTTGGAGCATTATGATGATACGCGTCATGGGGCCTTGTGATGACAGCGGTCTTGGAGCATTGTGATGAAAGGGATCATGGAGCAATGTGATTACAGGGGCCATGGAGCATTTTGAATGCATAGGCCATGGAGCAGTGTGATGACAGGGGTCATGGAGCATTGTGATGAATGTGGTCATAGTTCATTGTGATGATAAGTGTCCAGGAACATTGTGATGACATGGATCATGGAGCATTGTGATGACAAGGGCCATGGCGAATTGTGATGACAGGTGTCATGGGGCATTGTGATGACAGTGGTCATCTAGAATAGTGATGAAAGGTAACATGGAGCACTGTGATAACAGGGGCCATGGAGCATTGTGATGACAAAGGCCATGGAGCATTTTGATGACAAGTGTCATGGAGCATTGTGATGAGACGGGCATGGAGCATTATGATGCCCAGAGTTCTGGAGCATTGTGGTGACAAGGGCATGGAGCATTGTGATGACAAGGGCCATGGCCAATTCTGATGACAGGTGTCATCGGGCATTGTGATGACAGAGGTTATCTAGCATTGTGATGAAAGGTACAATGGATCAATGTGATAACAGGGGCCATGGAGCATTGTGATGATAAAGGCCATGGAGCATTTTAATGAAAAGTGTCATGGAGAATTGTGATGAGACGGGCATGGAGCATTATGATGACAAGAGTTCTGGAGCATTGCGTTGACAAGGGAATGGAGCATTGTGATTACAGGGACCATGGAGGATAGTGGTGACATCTGTCATGGAACATTGTGATGACAGTGGTCATGGAGCATTGTAATGACAGGGGCCATGGAGCATTGTGATGACAGGGGTCATGGGGCATTGTGATGACAGTGGTCATGGAGCATTGTGATGAAAGGGGTCATGGAGCACTGTGATCACAGGGGCCATGTATAATTGTGATGACAAAGACCATGGAGCATTGTGATGACAGTTGTCATGGAGCATTGTGTTGAAAGGGGCATGGAGCATTGTGACGACAATGGTCATGGAGCATTGTGATGACTGGTATCATGGAGCATTGTTCTGAAAAAGGTCATGGGGCAGTGTAATGACAAGTATCATGGAGGATGTGATGAAAGGAGTCATGGAGCATTGTGATTAAATGGATCATGAGGCATTTTGATGACAAGAGTCATGGAACATTGTGATGACAGGGCTAATGGAGCATTGTGATGACAAGGGCTATGGAGCATTGTGATGACTGGGGTCATGGAGCATTGTGATGAAAGGGGTCATGGATCACATCGATGACATGGGTAATGGAGCATTGTGATGATATGAGCATGGAGCATTGTGATGACAGGGGCCAGGGAGCATTGAGAATGACAAGGGCAGGGAACATTGTGATGACAGCAGTCATGGATCATTGTGATGATACCTGTCATGGAACATTGTGCTGACAGGGGCTATAGAGCATTGTGATGACAGGTGTCATGTGGCATTGTGATGACAGGGGTCATGGAGCACTGTGATGACTAGTGTCATGGAACATTGTGATGACAGGGATCATGGAGCATTGTGATGAGAGGGGCCTTGGAGCATTATGATGATAGGCGTCATGGGGCATTGTGATGACAGCGGTCTTGGAGTATTGTGATGAAAGGGATCATGGAGCAATGTGATTACAGGAGCCATGGAGCATTGTGAATGCATAGGCCATGGAGCAATGGAATGACAGGGGTCAAGGAGCATTGTGATGACTCTTGTCCATGAACATTGTGATGACATGGTTCATGGAGCATTGTGATGACAGGTGTCATGTGGAATTGTGATGAGAGCGGTCATATAGAATTGTGATTAAAGGTATCAGGGAGGACTCAGATAACAGGGGCCGTGGAGCACTGTGATGACAGTGGTCATCTAGAATTGTGATGAAATATACCAGGGAGCATTGTGATGACAGGGGTCATGGATCACCGCAATTATAGAGGCCATGGAGCATTGTGAATACAAAGATCATGGAGCATTGAGATGACAGGGGTCACGGATCATTGTGATGACAAGGGTCCTGGAACCTTGTGATGACACGGTTCATGGAGCATTGTGATGACAAGGTTCTTCAAGCATTGTGATGACACGGGCATGGAGCATTATGATGACAAGAGTTCTGGAGCATTGTGATGACAAGGGTATGGAGCACTATGATTACAGGGGACCAGGAGCATTGTGATTACATGGGCAGTGAATATTGTGATGACAGGGGTCATGGAGCACTGTGATGACTAGTGTCATGGAACATTGTGATGACAGGGATCATGGAGCATTGTGATGAGAGGGGCCTTAGAGCATTATGATGATAGGCGTCATGGGGCATTGTGATGACAGCGGTCTTGGAGCATTGTGATGAAAGGGATCATGGAGCAATGTGCTTACAGGAGCCATGGAGCATTGTGAATGCATAGGCCATGGAGCAATGAAATGACAGGGGTCAAGGAGCATTGTGATGTAAGTTGTCATGGAGCATTGTGATGACAAGTGTCCATGAACATTGTGATGACATGGTTCATGGAGCATTGTGATGACAAGTGCCATGGCGAATTGTGATGACAGGTGTCATGGGGCATTGTGATGACAGTGGTCATGTAGAATTGTAATGAAAGGTATCATGGAGGACTCTGACGACAGGGGCCGTGGAGCACTGTGATGACAGTGGTCATCTAGAATTGTGATGAAATATACCAGGGAGCATTGTGATGACAGGGGTCATGGATCACCGCAATTATAGGGGCCAGGGAGCATTGTGAATACAAAGATCATGGAGCATTGAGATGACAGGGGTCATGGATCATTGTGATGACAAGGGTCCTAGAACCTTGTGATGACACGGTTCATGGAGCATTGTGATGACAAGGTTCTTCAAGCATTGTGATGACACGGGCATGGAGCATTATGATGACAAGAGTTCTGGAGCATTGTGATGAAAAGGGTATGGAGCACTGTGATTACAGGAGACCAGGAGCATTGTGATTACATGGGCAGTGAATATTGTGATGACAGGGGTTCATGGAGCACTGTGATGACAAGTGTCATGGAACATTGTGATGACAGGGTTCATGGAGCATTGTGATGAGAGGGGCCTTGGAGCATTATGATGATAGGCGTCATGGGGTATTGTGATGAGAGTGGTCATAGAACATCGTGATGAAAGGGATCATGGAGCAATGTGATTACAGGGGCCATGGAGCATTTTGAATGCATAGGCCATGGAGCAGTGTGATGACAGGGGTCATGGATCATTGTGATGACAAGTGTCCTGGACCATTGTGATGACACGGGTCATGGAGCATTGTGATGGCAAGGGCCATGGCGAATTGTGATGACATGTGTCTTGGGGCATTGTGATGACAGTGGTCATCTAGAATTGTGATAAAAGGTATCATGGAGCACTGTGATGACAGGGGCCATGGAGTATTGTAATGACAAGGCCATGGAACATTGTGATGACAAGTATCATGGAGCTTTGTGATGACACGAGCATTCATCATTATGATGACAAGAGTTCTGGAGCATCGTGATGACAAGGGCATGGAGCATTGTGATTACAGGGTCATGGAGCATTGTGATGACAACTGTCATGGAACATTGTGATGACAGGGTTCATGGAGCATTGTGATTAAAGGGGCCATGGAGCATTTTGATGACAAGGGCAGGCGAACATTTTGATTACATTGGTAATGGAGCATTGTGATGACATGGGCAGGGAACATTGTGAAGACAGGTGTAATGGAACATTGTGATTACAGGGGACATGGAGCATTTTGATGACATGGGCAGGCAACATTGTGATGACAGGTGTCATGGAGCATTGTGATGACAATTGTCATGGAACGTTGTGCTGACAGGGATCATGGAGCATTGTGATGAGACGGTCATTGGAGCATTGTGATGACAGGCGTACTGGAGCCTTCTGAGGAAAGGTGTCATGAGTCATTGTGATTACAGCGATCATGGAACATTGTGATGACAGTGGTCATGGAGCATTGTAATGACAGGGGCCATGGAGCATTGTGATGACAGGGGTCATGGGGCATTGTGATGACAGTGGTCATGGAGCATTGTGATGAAAGGGGTCATGGAGCACTGTGATCACAGGGGCCATGTATAATTGTGATGACAAAGGCCATGGAGCATTGTGATGACAGTTGTCATGGAGCATTGTGTTGAAAGGGGCATGGAGCATTGTGACGACAATGGTCATGGAGCATTGTGATGACTGGTATCATGGAGCATTGTTCTGAAAGAGGTCATGGGGCAGTGTAATGACAAGTATCATGGAGGATGTGATGAAAGGAGTCATGGAGCATTGTGATTAAATGGATCATGAGGCATTTTGATGACAAGAGTCATGGAACATTGTGATGACAGGGCTAATGGAGCATTGTGATGACAAGGGCTATGGAGCATTGTGATGAATGGGGTCATGGGGCATGGTGATGACAGTGGTCATGGAGCATTGTGATGACAAAGACCACGGAGCATTGTGATGACAGGTGTCATGCAGCATTGTGATGAAAGGGGTCATGGATCACTACGATGACATGGGTAATGGAGCATTGTGATGATACGGGCATGGAGCATTGTGATGACAGGGGTCATGCAGCATTGTGATGACAGGGGCCATGCAGCATTTTGATGACATGGGCATGGAGCATAGTGATGACAAGAGTTCTGGAGCATTTTGATGACGAGGGCATGGATCATTTTGATGACAGGGGCCATGAAGCATTGAGATGACAAGGGAATGGAGCATTGTGATGAAAGCGGTCCTGGAGAATTGTGAGGAAACGGGTCATGGATTATTGTGATGGAAGGGTTCCTGGAGCATTCTGATGACAAGTGCCATGGAGCATTTTAATGAAAGGGGTACTGGAGCATTGTACAGAAATGGTTCATGGATCATCGTGATTACACGGATCATGGAATATTGTGATGACAAGGGTTTCAGAGCATTGCGACGACAGGGGTCATGGAGCATTGTAATAGCAGGGGTGATGGGGCATTGTGATGACAGGGGCATGGAGCATTGTGATGACAGAAGTCATAGAATATTGTGATGACAAGGGCCATGGAGCATTGTCATGAAAGGTCTTATCTGGCATTGTGATGAGAGTGGTCATGGAGCATTGTGATAAAAGTTGTCCTGAAGCACTGTTATTACAGGGGCCATGTAGAATTTTGATGACAAAGGCCATGGAGCATTGTGATGACAGGCATCATGGAGCAATTTGATGAAAGTGGTCATGGAGCATTGTGATGAAATGCGCCATGGAACATTGTGAAGACAAGTGTCCTGGAGCATTGTGATGACAAGGGCCATGGCCAATTCTGATGACAGGTGTCATGGAGCATTGTGATGACAGTGGTCATCTATCATTATGATGAAAGGTATCACGGAGCACTGTGATGACAGGAGCCATGGAGCATTGTGATGACACGGGCATGGAGCATTATGATGAGAAGTGATCTGGAGCATTGCGATGACAAGGGTATGGAGCATTGTGATTACACGGACCATGGAGCATTGTGAATGCATAGGCCATGGAGCAATGAAATGACAGGGGTCAAGGAGCATTGTGATGTAAGTTGTCATGGAGCATTGTGATGACAAGTGTCCATGAACATTGTGATGACATGGTTCATGGAGCTTTGTGATGACAAGTGCCATGGCGAATTGTGATGACAGGTGTCATGGGGCATTGTGATGACAGTGGTCATGTAGAATTGTAATGAAAGG
Organism: Balaenoptera borealis; assembly: GCF_965194805.1. Classification (NCBI taxonomy): domain Eukaryota; kingdom Metazoa; phylum Chordata; class Mammalia; order Artiodactyla; family Balaenopteridae; genus Balaenoptera; species Balaenoptera borealis. Next base: position 88,123 of record NW_028123287.1, read on the forward strand.
TATCATGGAGGACTCTGACGACAGGGGCCGTGGAGCACTGTGATGACAGTGGTCATCTAGAATTGTGATGAAATATACCAGGGAGCATTGTGATGACAGGGGTCATGGATCACCGCAATTATAGGGGCCAGGGAGCATTGTGAATACAAAGATCATGGAGCAGTGAGATGACAGGGGTCATGGATCATTGTGATGACAAGGGTCCTGGAACCTTGTGATGACACGGTTCATGGAGCATTGTGATGACAAGGTTCTTCAAGCATTGTGATGACACGGGCGTGGAGCATTATGATGACAAGAGTTCTGGAGCATTGTGATGAAAAGGGTATGGAGCACTGTGATTACAGGAGACCAGGAGCATTGTGATTACATGGGCAGTGAATATTGTGATGACAGGGGTTCATGGAGCACTGTGATGACAAGTGTCATGGAACATTGTGATGACAGGGTTCATGGAGCATTGTGATGAGAGGGGCCTTGGAGCATTATGATGATACGCGTCATGGGGCCTTGTGATGACAGCGGTCTTGGAGCATTGTGATGAAAGGGATCATGGAGCAATGTGATTACAGGGGCCATGGAGCATTTTGAATGCATAGGCCATGGAGCAGTGTGATGACAGGGGTCATGGAGCATTGTGATGAATGTGGTCATAGTTCATTGTGATGACAAGTGTCCATGAACACTGTGATGACATGGATCATGGAGCATTGTGATGACAAGGGCCATGGCGAATTGTGATGACAGGTGTCATGGGACATTGTGATGACAGTGGTCATCTAGAATAGTGATGAAAGGTAACATGGAGCACTGTGATAACAGGGGCCATGGAGCATTGTGATGACAAAGGCCATGGAGCATTTTGATGACAAGTGTCATGGAGCATTGTGATGAGACGGGCATGGAGCATTATGATGCCCAGAGTTCTGGAGCATTGTGGTGACAAGGGCATGGAGCATTGTGATGACAAGGGCCATGGCCAATTCTGATGACAGGTGTCATCGGGCATTGTGATGACAGAGGTTATCTAGCATTGTGATGAAAGGTACAATGGATCAATGTGATAACAGGGGCCATGGAGCATTGTGATGATAAAGGCCATGGAGCATTTTAATGAAAAGTGTCATGGAGAATTGTGATGAGACGGGCATGGAGCATTATGATGACAAGAGTTCTGGAGCATTGCGTTGACAAGGGAATGGAGCATTGTGATTACAGGGACCATGGAGGATAGTGGTGACATCTGTCATGGAACATTGTGATGACAGTGGTCATGGAGCATTGTAATGACAGGGGCCATGGAGCATTGTGATGACAGGGGTCATGGGGCATTGTGATGACAGTGGTCATGGAGCATTGTGATGAAAGGGGTCATGGAGCACTGTGATCACAGGGGCCATGTATAATTGTGATGACAAAGACCATGGAGCATTGTGATGACAGTTGTCATGGAGCATTGTGTTGAAATGGGCATGGAGCATTGTGACGACAATGGTCATGGAGCATTGTGATGACTGGTATCATGGAGCATTGTTCTGAAAAAGGTCATGGGGCAGTGTAATGACAAGTATCATGGAGGATGTGATGAAAGGAGTCATGGAGCATTGTGATTAAATGGATCATGAGGCATTTTGATGACAAGAGTCATGGAACATTGTGATGACAGGGCTAATGGAGCATTGTGATGACAAGGGCTATGGAGCATTGTGATGACTGGGGTCATGGAGCATTGTGATGAAAGGGGTCATGGATCACATCGATGACATGGGTAATGGAGCATTGTGATGATATGAGCATGGAGCATTGTGATGACAGGGGCCAGGGAGCATTGAGAATGACAAGGGCAGGGAACATTGTGATGACAGCAGTCATGGATCATTGTGATGATACCTGTCATGGAACATTGTGCTGACAGGGGCTATAGAGCATTGTGATGACAGGTGTCATGTGGCATTGTGATGACAGGGGTCATGGAGCACTGTGATGACTAGTGTCATGGAACATTGTGATGACAGGGATCATGGAGCATTGTGATGAGAGGGGCCTTGGAGCATTATGATGATAGGCGTCATGGGGCATTGTGATGACAGCGGTCTTGGAGTATTGTGATGAAAGGGATCATGGAGCAATGTGATTACAGGAGCCATGGAGCATTGTGAATGCATAGGCCATGGAGCAATGGAATGACAGGGGTCAAGGAGCATTGTGATGACTCTTGTCCATGAACATTGTGATGACATGGTTCATGGAGCATTGTGATGACAGGTGTCATGTGGAATTGTGATGAGAGCGGTCATATAGAATTGTGATTAAAGGTATCAGGGAGGACTCAGATAACAGGGGCCGTGGAGCACTGTGATGACAGTGGTCATCTAGAATTGTGATGAAATATACCAGGGAGCATTGTGATGACAGGGGTCATGGATCACCGCAATTATAGAGGCCATGGAGCATTGTGAATACAAAGATCATGGAGCATTGAGATGACAGGGGTCACGGATCATTGTGATGACAAGGGTCCTGGAACCTTGTGATGACACGGTTCATGGAGCATTGTGATGACAAGGTTCTTCAAGCATTGTGATGACACGGGCATGGAGCATTATGATGACAAGAATTCTGGAGCATTGTGATGACAAGGGTATGGAGCACTATGATTACAGGGGACCAGGAGCATTGTGATTACATGGGCAGTGAATATTGTGATGACAGGGGTCATGGAGCACTGTGATGACTAGTGTCATGGAACATTGTGATGACAGGGATCATGGAGCATTGTGATGAGAGGGGCCTTAGAGCATTATGATGATAGGCGTCATGGGGCATTGTGATGACAGCGGTCTTGGAGCATTGTGATGAAAGGGATCATGGAGCAATGTGCTTACAGGAGCCATGGAGCATTGTGAATGCATAGGCCATGGAGCAATGAAATGACAGGGGTCAAGGAGCATTGTGATGTAAGTTGTCATGGAGCATTGTGATGACAAGTGTCCATGAACATTGTGATGACATGGTTCATGGAGCATTGTGATGACAAGTGCCATGGCGAATTGTGATGACAGGTGTCATGGGGCATTGTGATGACAGTGGTCATGTAGAATTGTAATGAAAGGTATCATGGAGGACTCTGACGACAGGGGCCGTGGAGCACTGTGATGACAGTGGTCATCTAGAATTGTGATGAAATATACCAGGGAGCATTGTGATGACAGGGGTCATGGATCACCGCAATTATAGGGGCCAGGGAGCATTGTGAATACAAAGATCATGGAGCATTGAGATGACAGGGGTCATGGATCATTGTGATGACAAGGGTCCTAGAACCTTGTGATGACACGGTTCATGGAGCATTGTGATGACAAGGTTCTTCAAGCATTGTGATGACACGGGCATGGAGCATTATGATGACAAGAGTTCTGGAGCATTGTGATGAAAAGGGTATGGAGCACTGTGATTACAGGAGACCAGGAGCATTGTGATTACATGGGCAGTGAATATTGTGATGACAGGGGTTCATGGAGCACTGTGATGACAAGTGTCATGGAACATTGTGTTGACAGGGTTCATGGAGCATTGTGATGAGAGGGGCCTTGGAGCATTATGATGATAGGCGTCATGGGGTATTGTGATGAGAGTGGTCATAGAACATCGTGATGAAAGGGATCATGGAGCAATGTGATTACAGGGGCCATGGAGCATTTTGAATGCATAGGCCATGGAGCAGTGTGATGACAGGGGTCATGGATCATTGTGATGACAAGTGTCCTGGACCATTGTGATGACACGGGTCATGGAGCATTGTGATGGCAAGGGCCATGGCGAATTGTGATGACATGTGTCTTGGGGCATTGTGATGACAGTGGTCATCTAGAATTGTGATAAAAGGTATCATGGAGCACTGTGATGACAGGGGCCATGGAGTATTGTAATGACAAGGCCATGGAACATTGTGATGACAAGTATCATGGAGCTTTGTGATGACACGAGCATTCATCATTATGATGACAAGAGTTCTGGAGCATCGTGATGACAAGGGCATGGAGCATTGTGATTACAGGGTCATGGAGCATTGTGATGACAACTGTCATGGAACATTGTGATGACAGGGTTCATGGAGCATTGTGATTAAAGGGGCCATGGAGCATTTTGATGACAAGGGCAGGCGAACATTTTGATTACATTGGTAATGGAGCATTGTGATGACATGGGCAGGGAACATTGTGAAGACAGGTGTAATGGAACATCGTGATTACAGGGGACATGGAGCATTTTGATGACATGGGCAGGCAACATTGTGATGACAGGTGTCATGGAGCATTGTGATGACAATTGTCATGGAACGTTGTGCTGACAGGGATCATGGAGCATTGTGATGAGACGGTCATTGGAGCATTGTGATGACAGGCGTACTGGAGCCTTCTGAGGAAAGGTGTCATGAGTCATTGTGATTACAGCGATCATGGAACATTGTGATGACAGTGGTCATGGAGCATTGTAATGACAGGGGCCATGGAGCATTGTGATGACAGGGGTCATGGGGCATTGTGATGACAGTGGTCATGGAGCATTGTGATGAAAGGGGTCATGGAGCACTGTGATCACAGGGGCCATGTATAATTGTGATGACAAAGGCCATGGAGCATTGTGATGACAGTTGTCATGGAGCATTGTGTTGAAAGGGGCATGGAGCATTGTGACGACAATGGTCATGGAGCATTGTGATGACTGGTATCATGGAGCATTGTTCTGAAAGAGGTCATGGGGCAGTGTAATGACAAGTATCATGGAGGATGTGATGAAAGGAGTCATGGAGCATTGTGATTAAATGGATCATGAGGCATTTTGATGACAAGAGTCATGGAACATTGTGATGACAGGGCTAATGGAGCATTGTGATGACAAGGGCTATGGAGCATTGTGATGAATGGGGTCATGGGGCATGGTGATGACAGTGGTCATGGAGCATTGTGATGACAAAGACCACGGAGCATTGTGATGACAGGTGTCATGCAGCATTGTGATGAAAGGGGTCATGGATCACTACGATGACATGGGTAATGGAGCATTGTGATGATACGGGCATGGAGCATTGTGATGACAGGGGTCATGCAGCATTGTGATGACAGGGGCCATGCAGCATTTTGATGACATGGGCATGGAGCATAGTGATGACAAGAGTTCTGGAGCATTTTGATGACGAGGGCATGGATCATTTTGATGACAGGGGCCATGAAGCATTGAGATGACAAGGGAATGGAGCATTGTGATGAAAGCGGTCCTGGAGAATTGTGAGGAAACGGGTCATGGATTATTGTGATGGAAGGGTTCCTGGAGCATTCTGATGACAAGTGCCATGGAGCATTTTAATGAAAGGGGTACTGGAGCATTGTACAGAAATGGTTCATGGATCATCGTGATTACACGGATCATGGAATATTGTGATGACAAGGGTTTCAGAGCATTGCGACGACAGGGGTCATGGAGCATTGTAATAGCAGGGGTGATGGGGCATTGTGATGACAGGGGCATGGAGCATTGTGATGACAGAAGTCATAGAATATTGTGATGACAAGGGCCATGGAGCATTGTCATGAAAGGTCTTATCTGGCATTGTGATGAGAGTGGTCATGGAGCATTGTGATAAAAGTTGTCCTGAAGCACTGTTATTACAGGGGCCATGTAGAATTTTGATGACAAAGGCCATGGAGCATTGTGATGACAGGCATCATGGAGCAATTTGATGAAAGTGGTCATGGAGCATTGTGATGAAATGCGCCATGGAACATTGTGAAGACAAGTGTCCTGGAGCATTGTGATGACAAGGGCCATGGCCAATTCTGATGACAGGTGTCATGGAGCATTGTGATGACAGTGGTCATCTATCATTATGATGAAAGGTATCACGGAGCACTGTGATGACAGGAGCCATGGAGCATTGTGATGACACGGGCATGGAGCATTATGATGAGAAGTGATCTGGAGCATTGCGATGACAAGGGTATGGAGCATTGTGATTACAGGGACCATGGAGCATTGTGAATGCATAGGCCATGGAGCAATGAAATGACAGGGGTCAAGGAGCATTGTGATGTAAGTTGTCATGGAGCATTGTCATGACTATTGTCCATGAACATTGTGATGACATGGTTCATGGAGCATTGTGATGACAAGTGCCATGGCGAATTGTGATGACAGGTGTCATGCGGCATTGTGATGACAGTGGTCATGTAGAATTGTAATGAACGGTATCATGGAGGACTCTGATGACAGGGGCCGTGGAGCACTGTGATGACAGTGGTCATCTAGAATTGTGATGAAATATACCAGGGAGCATTGTGATGACAGGGGTCATGGATCACCGCAATTATAGGGGCCAGGGAGCATTGTGAATACAAAGATCATGGAGCATTGAGATGACAGGGGTCATGGATCATTGTGATGACAAGGGTCCTGGAACCTTGTGATGACACGGTTCATGGAGCATTGTGATGACAAGGTTCTTCAAGCATTGTGATGACACGGGCATGGAGCATTATGATGACAAGAGTTCTGGAGCATTGTGATGAAAAGGGTATGGAGCACTGTGATTACAGGGGACCAGGAGCATTGTGATTACATGGGCAGTGAATATTGTGATGACAGGTGTTCATGGAGCACTGTGATGACAAGTGTCATTGAACATTGTGATGACAGGGTTCATGGAGCATTGTGATGAGAGGGGCCTTGGAGCATTATGATGATAGGCGTCATGGGGTATTGTGATGAGAGTGGTCATAGAACATTGTGATGAAAGGGATCATGGAGCAATGTGATTACAGGGGCCATGGAGCATTTTGAATGCATAGTCCATGGAGCAGTGTGATGACAGGGGTCATGGAGCATTGTGATGAATGTGGTCATAGTTCATTGTGATGATAAGTGTCCAGGAACATTGTGATGACATGGATCATGGAGCATTGTGATGACAAGTGCCATGGCGAATTGTGATGACAGGTGTCATGGGGCATTGTGATGACAGTGGTCATCGAGAATTATGAGGAAAGGTAACATGGAGCACTGTGATAACAGGGGCCATGGAGCATTGTGATGACAAAGGCCATGGAGCATTTTGATGACAAGTGTCATGGAGCATTGTGATGAGACGGGCATGGAGCATTATGATGCCAAGAGTTCTGGAGCATTGCGTTGACAAGGGCATGGAGCATTGTGATGACAAGGGCCATGGCCAATTCTGATGACAGGTGTCATCGGGCATTGTGATGACAGAGGTTATCTAGCATTGTGATGAAAGGTACCATGGATCACTGTGATAACAGGGGCCATGGAGCATTGTGATGATAAAGGCCATGGAGCATTTTAATGAAAACTGTCATGGAGAATTGTGATGAGACGGGCATGGAGCATTATGATGACAAGAGTTCTGGAGCATTGCGTTGACAAGGGAATGGAGCATTGTGATTACAGGGACCATGGAGGAGATTGATGACATCTGTCATGGAACATTGTGCTGAAAGGGGCCATGGAGCATTGTGATGACAGGTATAATGTGGCATTGTAATGACAGTGGTCATAGAGCATTGTGTTGAAATGGATCATGGAGCAATGTGATTACAGGGACCATGTAGCATTGCGAATGCATAGGCTATGGAGCATTGTGATGACAGGAGTCAAGGAGCATTGTGATGTAAGTGGTCATGGATCATTGTGATGACAAGTGTCCTGGACCATTGTGATGACACGGGTCATGGAGCATTGTGATGGCAAGGGCCATGGCGAATTGTGATGACATGTGTCTTGGGGCATTGTGATGACAGTGGTCATCTAGAATTGTGATAAAAGGTATCATGGAGCACTGTGATGACAGGGGCCATGGAGTATTGTAATGACAAGGCCATGGAACATTGTGATGACAAGTATCATGGAGCTTTGTGATGACACGAGCATTCATCATTATGATGACAAGAGTTCTGGAGCATCGTGATGACAAGGGCATGGAGCATTGTGATTACAGGGTCATGGAGCATTGTGATGACAACTGTCATGGAACATTGTGATGACAGGGTTCATGGAGCATTGTGATTAAAGGGGCCATGGAGCATTTTGATGACAAGGGCAGGCGAACATTTTGATTACATTGGTAATGGAGCATTGTGATGACATGGGCAGGGAACATTGTGAAGACAGGTGTAATGGAACATCGTGATTACAGGGGACATGGAGCATTTTGATGACATGGGCAGGCAACATTGTGATGACAGGTGTCATGGAGCATTGTGATGACAATTGTCATGGAACGTTGTGCTGACAGGGATCATGGAGCATTGTGATGAGACGGTCATTGGAGCATTGTGATGACAGGCGTACTGGAGCCTTCTGAGGAAAGGTGTCATGAGTCATTGTGATTACAGCGATCATGGAACATTGTGATGACAGTGGTCATGGAGCATTGTAATGACAGGGGCCATGGAGCATTGTGATGACAGGGGTCATGGGGCATTGTGATGACAGTGGTCATGGAGCATTGTGATGAAAGGGGTCATGGAGCACTGTGATCACAGGGGCCATGTATAATTGTGATGACAAAGGCCATGGAGCATTGTGATGACAGTTGTCATGGAGCATTGTGTTGAAAGGGGCATGGAGCATTGTGACGACAATGGTCATGGAGCATTGTGATGACTGGTATCATGGAGCATTGTTCTGAAAGAGGTCATGGGGCAGTGTAATGACAAGTATCATGGAGGATGTGATGAAAGGAGTCATGGAGCATTGTGATTAAATGGATCATGAGGCATTTTGATGACAAGAGTCATGGAACATTGTGATGACAGGGCTAATGGAGCATTGTGATGACAAGGGCTATGGAGCATTGTGATGAATGGGGTCATGGGGCATGGTGATGACAGTGGTCATGGAGCATTGTGATGACAAAGACCACGGAGCATTGTGATGACAGGTGTCATGCAGCATTGTGATGAAAGGGGTCATGGATCACTACGATGACATGGGTAATGGAGCATTGTGATGATACGGGCATGGAGCATTGTGATGACAGGGGTCATGCAGCATTGTGATGACAGGGGCCATGCAGCATTTTGATGACATGGGCATGGAGCATAGTGATGACAAGAGTTCTGGAGCATTTTGATGACGAGGGCATGGATCATTTTGATGACAGGGGCCATGAAGCATTGAGATGACAAGGGAATGGAGCATTGTGATGAAAGCGGTCCTGGAGAATTGTGAGGAAACGGGTCATGGATTATTGTGATGGAAGGGTTCCTGGAGCATTCTGATGACAAGTGCCATGGAGCATTTTAATGAAAGGGGTACTGGAGCATTGTACAGAAATGGTTCATGGATCATCGTGATTACACGGATCATGGAATATTGTGATGACAAGGGTTTCAGAGCATTGCGACGACAGGGGTCATGGAGCATTGTAATAGCAGGGGTGATGGGGCATTGTGATGACAGGGGCATGGAGCATTGTGATGACAGAAGTCATAGAATATTGTGATGACAAGGGCCATGGAGCATTGTCATGAAAGGTCTTATCTGGCATTGTGATGAGAGTGGTCATGGAGCATTGTGATAAAAGTTGTCCTGAAGCACTGTTATTACAGGGGCCATGTAGAATTTTGATGACAAAGGCCATGGAGCATTGTGATGACAGGCATCATGGAGCAATTTGATGAAAGTGGTCATGGAGCATTGTGATGAAATGCGCCATGGAACATTGTGAAGACAAGTGTCCTGGAGCATTGTGATGACAAGGGCCATGGCCAATTCTGATGACAGGTGTCATGGAGCATTGTGATGACAGTGGTCATCTATCATTATGATGAAAGGTATCACGGAGCACTGTGATGACAGGAGCCATGGAGCATTGTGATGACACGGGCATGGAGCATTATGATGAGAAGTGATCTGGAGCATTGCGATGACAAGGGTATGGAGCATTGTGATTACAGGGACCATGGAGCATTGTGAATGCATAGGCCATGGAGCAATGAAATGACAGGGGTCAAGGAGCATTGTGATGTAAGTTGTCATGGAGCATTGTCATGACTATTGTCCATGAACATTGTGATGACATGGTTCATGGAGCATTGTGATGACAAGTGCCATGGCGAATTGTGATGACAGGTGTCATGCGGCATTGTGATGACAGTGGTCATGTAGAATTGTAATGAACGGTATCATGGAGGACTCTGATGACAGGGGCCGTGGAGCACTGTGATGACAGTGGTCATCTAGAATTGTGATGAAATATACCAGGGAGCATTGTGATGACAGGGGTCATGGATCACCGCAATTATAGGGGCCAGGGAGCATTGTGAATACAAAGATCATGGAGCATTGAGATGACAGGGGTCATGGATCATTGTGATGACAAGGGTCCTGGAACCTTGTGATGACACGGTTCATGGAGCATTGTGATGACAAGGTTCTTCAAGCATTGTGATGACACGGGCATGGAGCATTATGATGACAAGAGTTCTGGAGCATTGTGATGAAAAGGGTATGGAGCACTGTGATTACAGGGGACCAGGAGCATTGTGATTACATGGGCAGTGAATATTGTGATGACAGGTGTTCATGGAGCACTGTGATGACAAGTGTCATTGAACATTGTGATGACAGGGTTCATGGAGCATTGTGATGAGAGGGGCCTTGGAGCATTATGATGATAGGCGTCATGGGGTATTGTGATGAGAGTGGTCATAGAACATTGTGATGAAAGGGATCATGGAGCAATGTGATTACAGGGGCCATGGAGCATTTTGAATGCATAGTCCATGGAGCAGTGTGATGACAGGGGTCATGGAGCATTGTGATGAATGTGGTCATAGTTCATTGTGATGATAAGTGTCCAGGAACATTGTGATGACATGGATCATGGAGCATTGTGATGACAAGGGCCATGGCGAATTGTGATGACAGGTGTCATGGGGCATTGTGATGACAGTGGTCATCGAGAATTATGAGGAAAGGTAACATGGAGCACTGTGATAACAGGGGCCATGGAGCATTGTGATGACAAAGGCCATGGAGCATTTTGATGACAAGTGTCATGGAGCATTGTGATGAGACGGGCATGGAGCATTATGATGCCAAGAGTTCTGGAGCATTGCGTTGACAAGGGCATGGAGCATTGTGATGACAAGGGCCATGGCCAATTCTGATGACAGGTGTCATCGGGCATTGTGATGACAGAGGTTATCTAGCATTGTGATGAAAGGTACCATGGATCACTGTGATAACAGGGGCCATGGAGCATTGTGATGATAAAGGCCATGGAGCATTTTAATGAAAACTGTCATGGAGAATTGTGATGAGACGGGCATGGAGCATTATGATGACAAGAGTTCTGGAGCATTGCGTTGACAAGGGAATGGAGCATTGTGATTACAGGGACCATGGAGGAGATTGATGACATCTGTCATGGAACATTGTGCTGAAAGGGGCCATGGAGCATTGTGATGACAGGTATAATGTGGCATTGTAATGACAGTGGTCATAGAGCATTGTGTTGAAATGGATCATGGAGCAATGTGATTACAGGGACCATGTAGCATTGCGAATGCATAGGCTATGGAGCATTGTGATGACAGGAGTCAAGGAGCATTGTGATGTAAGTGGTCATGGATCATTGTGATGACAAGTGTCCTGGACCATTGTGATGACACGGGTCATGGAGCATTGTGATGGCAAGGGCCATGGCGAATTGTGATGACATGTGTCTTGGGGCATTGTGATGACAGTGGTCATCTAGAATTGTGATAAAAGGTATCATGGAGCACTGTGATGACAGGGGCCATGGAGTATTGTAATGACAAGGCCATGGAACATTGTGATGACAAGTATCATGGAGCTTTGTGATGACACGAGCATTCATCATTATGATGACAAGAGTTCTGGAGCATTGTGATGACAAGGGCATGGAGCATTGTGATTACAGGGTCATGGAGCATTGTGATGACAACTGTCATGGAACATTGTGATGACAGGGTTCATGGAGCATTGTGATTAAAGGGGCCATGGAGCATTTTGATGACAAGGGCAGGCGAACATTTTGATTACATTGGTAATGGAGCATTGTGATGACATGGGCAGGGAACATTGTGAAGACAGGTGTAATGGAACATTGTGATTACAGGGGACATGGAGCATTTTGATGACATGGGCATGCAACATTGTGATGACAGGTGTCATGGAGCATTGTGATGACAATTGTCATGGAACGTTGTGCTGACAGGGATCATGGAGCATTGTGATGAGACGGTCATTGGAGCATTGTGATGACAGGCGTACTGGAGCCTTCTGAGGAAAGGTGTCATGAGTCATTGTGATTACAGCGATCATGGAACATTGTGATGACAGTGGTCATGGAGCATTGTAATGACAGGGGTCATGGAGCATTGTGATGACAGGGGTCATGGGGCATTGTGATGACAGTGGTCATGGAGCATTGTGATGAAAGGGGTCATGGAGCACTGTGATCACAGGGGCCATGTATAATTGTGATGACAAAGGCCATGGAGCATTGTGATGACAGTTGTCATGGAGCATTGTGTTGAAAGGGGCATGGAGCATTGTGACGACAATGGTCATGGAGCATTGTGATGACTGGTATCATGGAGCATTGTTCTGAAAGAGGTCATGGGGCAGTGTAATGACAAGTATCATGGAGGATGTGATGAAAGGAGTCATGGAGCATTGTGATTAAATGGATCATGAGGCATTTTGATGACAAGAGTCATGGAACATTGTGATGACAGGGCTAATGGAGCATTGTGATGACAAGGGCTATGGAGCATTGTGATGAATGGGGTCATGGGGCATGGTGATGACAGTGGTCATGGAGCATTGTGATGACAAAGACCACGGAGCATTGTGATGACAGGTGTCATGCAGCATTGTGATGAAAGGGGTCATGGATCACTACGATGACATGGGTAATGGAGCATTGTGATGATACGGGCATGGAGCATTGTGATGACAGGGGTCATGCAGCATTGTGATGACAGGGGCCATGCAGCATTTTGATGACATGGGCATGGAGCATAGTGATGACAAGAGTTCTGGAGCATTTTGATGACGAGGGCATGGATCATTTTGATGACAGGGGCCATGAAGCATTGAGATGACAAGGGAATGGAGCATTGTGATGAAAGCGGTCCTGGAGAATTGTGAGGAAACGGGTCATGGATTATTGTGATGGAAGGGTTCCTGGAGCATTCTGATGACAAGTGCCATGGAGCATTTTAATGAAAGGGGTACTGGAGCATTGTACAGAAATGGTTCATGGATCATCGTGATTACACGGATCATGGAATATTGTGATGACAAGGGTTTCAGAGCATTGCGACGACAGGGGTCATGGAGCATTGTAATAGCAGGGGTGATGGGGCATTGTGATGACAGGGGCATGGAGCATTGTGATGACAGAAGTCATAGAATATTGTGATGACAAGGGCCATGGAGCATTGTCATGAAAGGTCTTATCTGGCATTGTGATGAGAGTGGTCATGGAGCATTGTGATAAAAGTTGTCCTGAAGCACTGTTATTACAGGGGCCATGTAGAATTTTGATGACAAAGGCCATGGAGCATTGTGATGACAGGCATCATGGAGCAATTTGATGAAAGTGGTCATGGAGCATTGTGATGAAATGCGCCATGGAACATTGTGAAGACAAGTGTCCTGGAGCATTGTGATGACAAGGGCCATGGCCAATTCTGATGACAGGTGTCATGGAGCATTGTGATGACAGTGGTCATCTATCATTATGATGAAAGGTATCACGGAGCACTGTGATGACAGGGGCCATGGAGCATTGTGATGACACGGGCATGGAGCATTATGATGAGAAGTGATCTGGAGCATTGCGATGACAAGGGTATGGAGCATTGTGATTACAGGGACCATGGAGCATTGTGAATGCATAGGCCATGGAGCAATGAAATGACAGGGGTCAAGGAGCATTGTGATGTAAGTTGTCATGGAGCATTGTCATGACTATTGTCCATGAACATTGTGATGACATGGTTCATGGAGCATTGTGATGACAAGTGCCATGGCGAATTGTGATGACAGGTGTCATGCGGCATTGTGATGACAGTGGTCATGTAGAATTGTAATGAACGGTATCATGGAGGACTCTGATGACAGGGGCCGTGGAGCACTGTGATGACAGTGGTCATCTAGAATTGTGATGAAATATACCAGGGAGCATTGTGATGACAGGGGTCATGGATCACCGCAATTATAGGGGCCAGGGAGCATTGTGAATACAAAGATCATGGAGCATTGAGATGACAGGGGTCATGGATCATTGTGATGACAAGGGTCCTGGAACCTTGTGATGACACGGTTCATGGAGCATTGTGATGACAAGGTTCTTCAAGCATTGTGATGACACGGGCATGGAGCATTATGATGACAAGAGTTCTGGAGCATTGTGATGAAAAGGGTATGGAGCACTGTGATTACAGGAGACCAGGAGCAGTGTGATTACATGGGCAGTGAATATTGTGATGACAGGGGTTCATGGAGCACTGTGATGACAAGTGTCATGGAACATTGTGATGACAGGGTTCATGGAGCATTGTGATGAGAGGGGCCTTGGAGCATTATGATGATAGGCGTCATGGGGTATTGTGATGAGAGTGGTCATAGAACATCGTGATGAAAGGGATCATGGAGCAATGTGATTACAGGGGCCATGGAGCATTTTGAATGCATAGTCCATGGAGCAGTGTGATGACAGGGGTCATGGATCATTGTGATGACAAGTGTCCTGGACCATTGTGATGACACGGGTCATGGAGCATTGTGATGGCAAGGGCCATGGCGAATTGTGATGACATGTGTCTTGGGGCATTGTGATGACAGTGGTCATCTAGAATTGTGATAAAAGGTATCATGGAGCACTGTGATGACAGGGGCCATGGAGTATTGTAATGACAAGGCCATGGAACATTGTGATGACAAGTATCATGGAGCTTTGTGATGACACGAGCATTCATCATTATGATGACAAGAGTTCTGGAGCATCGTGATGACAAGGGCATGGAGCATTGTGATTACAGGGTCATGGAGCATTGTGATGACAACTGTCATGGAACATTGTGATGACAGGGTTCATGGAGCATTGTGATTAAAGGGGCCATGGAGCATTTTGATGACAAGGGCAGGCGAACATTTTGATTACATTGGTAATGGAGCATTGTGATGACATGGGCAGGGAACATTGTGAAGACAGGTGTAATGGAACATTGTGATTACAGGGGACATGGAGCATTTTGATGACATGGGCAGGCAACATTGTGATGACAGGTGTCATGGAGCATTGTGATGACAATTGTCATGGAACGTTGTGCTGACAGGGATCATGGAGCATTGTGATGAGACGGTCATTGGAGCATTGTGATGACAGGCGTACTGGAGCCTTCTGAGGAAAGGTGTCATGAGTCATTGTGATTACAGCGATCATGGAACATTGTGATGACAGTGGTCATGGAGCATTGTAATGACAGGGGCCATGGAGCATTGTGATGACAGGGGTCATGGGGCATTGTGATGACAGTGGTCATGGAGCATTGTGATGAAAGGGGTCATGGAGCACTGTGATCACAGGGGCCATGTATAATTGTGATGACAAAGGCCATGGAGCATTGTGATGACAGTTGTCATGGAGCATTGTGTTGAAAGGGGCATGGAGCATTGTGACGACAATGGTCATGGAGCATTGTGATGACTGGTATCATGGAGCATTGTTCTGAAAGAGGTCATGGGGCAGTGTAATGACAAGTATCATGGAGGATGTGATGAAAGGAGTCATGGAGCATTGTGATTAAATGGATCATGAGGCATTTTGATGACAAGAGTCATGGAACATTGTGATGACAGGGCTAATGGAGCATTGTGATGACAAGGGCTATGGAGCATTGTGATGAATGGGGTCATGGGGCATGGTGATGACAGTGGTCATGGAGCATTGTGATGACAAAGACCACGGAGCATTGTGATGACAGGTGTCATGCAGCATTGTGATGAAAGGGGTCATGGATCACTACGATGACATGGGTAATGGAGCATTGTGATGATACGGGCATGGAGCATTGTGATGACAGGGGTCATGCAGCATTGTGATGACAGGGGCCATGCAGCATTTTGATGACATGGGCATGGAGCATAGTGATGACAAGAGTTCTGGAGCATTTTGATGACGAGGGCATGGATCATTTTGATGACAGGGGCCATGAAGCATTGAGATGACAAGGGAATGGAGCATTGTGATGAAAGCGGTCCTGGAGAATTGTGAGGAAACGGGTCATGGATTATTGTGATGGAAGGGTTCCTGGAGCATTCTGATGACAAGTGCCATGGAGCATTTTAATGAAAGGGGTACTGGAGCATTGTACAGAAATGGTTCATGGATCATCGTGATTACACGGATCATGGAATATTGTGATGACAAGGGTTTCAGAGCATTGTGACGACAGGGGTCATGGAGCATTGTAATAGCAGGGGTGATGGGGCATTGTGATGACAGGGGCATGGAGCATTGTGATGACAGAAGTCATAGAATATTGTGATGACAAGGGCCATGGAGCATTGTCATGAAAGGTCTTATCTGGCATTGTGATGAGAGTGGTCATGGAGCATTGTGATAAAAGTTGTCCTGAAGCACTGTTATTACAGGGGCCATGTAGAATTTTGATGACAAAGGCCATGGAGCATTGTGATGACAGGCATCATGGAGCAATTTGATGAAAGTGGTCATGGAGCATTGTGATGAAATGCGCCATGGAACATTGTGAAGACAAGTGTCCTGGAGCATTGTGATGACAAGGGCCATGGCCAATTCTGATGACAGGTGTCATGGAGCATTGTGATGACAGTGGTCATCTATCATTATGATGAAAGGTATCATGGAGCACTGTGATGACAGGGGCGATGGAGTATTGTGATGAGAGGGGCCTTGGAGCATTATGATGATAGGCGTCATGGGGTATCGTGATGAGAGTGGTCATAGAACATTGCGATGAAAGGGATCATGGAGCAATGTGATTACAGGGGCCATGGAGCATTTTGAATGCATAGGCCATGGAGCAGTGTGATGACAGGGGTCATGGAGCATTGTGATGAATGTGGTCATAGTTCATTGTGATGATAAGTGTCCAGGAACATTGTGATGACATGGATCATGGAGCATTGTGATGACAAGGGCCATGGCGAATTGTGATGACAGGTGTCATGGGGCATTGTGATGACAGTGGTCATCGAGAATTATGAGGAAAGGTAACATGGAGCACTGTGATAACAGGGGCCATGGAGCATTGTGATGACAAAGGCCATGGAGCATTTTGATGACAAGTGTCATGGAGCATTGTGATGAGACGGGCATGGAGCATTATGATGCCAAGAGTTCTGGAGCATTGCGTTGACAAGGGCATGGAGCATTGTGATGACAAGGGCCATGGCCAATTCTGATGACAGGTGTCATCGGGCATTGTGATGACAGAGGTTATCTAGCATTGTGATGAAAGGTACCATGGATCACTGTGATAACAGGGGCCATGGAGCATTGTGATGATAAAGGCCATGGAGCATTTTAATGAAAAGTGTCATGGAGAATTGTGATGAGACGGGCATGGAGCATTATGATGACAAGAGTTCTGGAGCATTGCGTTGACAAGGGAATGGAGCATTGTGATTACAGGGACCATGGAGGAGAGTGATGACATCTGTCATGGAACATTGTGCTGACAGGGCCATGGAGCATTGTGATGACAGGTATAATGTGGCATTGTAATGACAGGGGTCATAGAGCATTGTGATGAAATGGATCATGGAGCAATGTGATTACAGGGACCATGTAGCATTGCGAATGCATAGGCTATGGAGCATTGTGATGACAGGAGTCAAGGAGCATTGTGATGTAAGTGGTCATGGATCATTGTGATGACAAGTGTCCTGTACCATTGTGATGACACGGGTCATGGAGCATTGTGATGGCAAGGGCCATGGCGAATTGTGATGACATGTGTCTTGGGGCATTGTGATGACAGTGGTCATCTAGAATTGTGATAAAAGGTATCATGGAGCACTGTGATGACAGGGGCCATGGAGTATTGTAATGACAAGGCCATGGAACATTGTGATGACAAGTATCATGGAGCTTTGTGATGACACGAGCATTCATCATTATGATGATAAGAGTTCTGGAGCATTGTGATGACAAGGGCATGGAGCATTGTGATTACAGGGTCATGGAGCATTGTGATGACAACTGTCATGGAACATTGTGATGACAGGGTTCATGGAGCATTGTGATTAAAGGGGCCATGGAGCATTTTGATGACAAGGGCAGGCGAACATTTTGATTACATTGGTAATGGAGCATTGTGATGACATGGGCAGGGAACATTGTGAAGACAGGTGTAATGGAACATTGTGATTACAGGGGACATGGAGCATTTTGATGACATGGGCAGGCAACATTGTGATGACAGGTGTCATGGAGCATTGTGATGACAATTGTCATGGAACGTTGTGCTGACAGGGATCATGGAGCATTGTGATGAGACGGTCATTGGAGCATTGTGATGACAGGCGTACTGGAGCCTTCTGAGGAAAGGTGTCATGAGTCATTGTGATTACAGCGATCATGGAACATTGTGATGACAGTGGTCATGGAGCATTGTAATGACAGGGGTCATGGAGCATTGTGATGACAGGGGTCATGGGGCATTGTGATGACAGTGGTCATGGAGCATTGTGATGAAAGGGGTCATGGAGCACTGTGATCACAGGGGCCATGTATAATTGTGATGACAAAGGCCATGGAGCATTGTGATGACAGTTGTCATGGAGCATTGTGTTGAAAGGGGCATGGAGCATTGTGACGACAATGGTCATGGAGCATTGTGATGACTGGTATCATGGAGCATTGTTCTGAAAGAGGTCATGGGGCAGTGTAATGACAAGTATCATGGAGGATGTGATGAAAGGAGTCATGGAGCATTGTGATTAAATGGATCATGAGGCATTTTGATGACAAGAGTCATGGAACATTGTGATGACAGCGCTAATGGAGCATTGTGATGACAAGGGCTATGGAGCATTGTGATGAATGGGGTCATGGGGCATGGTGATGACAGTGGTCATGGAGCATTGTGATGACAAAGACCACGGAGCATTGTGATGACAGGTGTCATGCAGCATTGTGATGTAAGGGGTCATGGATCACTACGATGACATGGGTAATGGAGCATTGTGATGATACGGGCATGGAGCATTGTGATGACAGGGGTCATGCAGCATTGTGATGACAGGGGCCATGCAGCATTTTGATGACATGGGCATGGAGCATAGTGATGACAAGAGTTCTGGAGCATTTTGATGACGAGGGCATGGATCATTTTGATGACAGGGGCCATGAAGCATTGAGATGACAAGGGAATGGAGCATTGTGATGAAAGCGGTCCTGGAGAATTGTGAGGAAACGGGTCATGGATTATTGTGATGGAAGGGTTCCTGGAGCATTCTGATGACAAGTGCCATGGAGCATTTTAATGAAAGGGGTACTGGAGCATTGTACAGAAATGGTTCATGGATCATCGTGATTACACGGATCATGGAATATTGTGATGACAAGGGTTTCAGAGCATTGCGACGACAGGGGTCATGGAGCATTGTAATAGCAGGGGTGATGGGGCATTGTGATGACAGGGGCATGGAGCATTGTGATGACAGAAGTCATAGAATATTGTGATGACAAGGGCCATGGAGCATTGTCATGAAAGGTCTTATCTGGCATTGTGATGAGAGTGGTCATGGAGCATTGTGATAAAAGTTGTCCTGTAGCACTGTTATTACAGGGGCCATGTAGAATTTTGATGACAAAGGCCATGGAGCATTGTGATGACAGGCATCATGGAGCAATTTGATGAAAGTGGTCATGGAGCATTGTGATGAAATGCGCCATGGAACATTGTGAAGACAAGTGTCCTGGAGCATTGTGATGACAAGGACCATGGCCAATTCTGATGACAGGTGTCATGGAGCATTGTGATGACAATGGTCATCTATCATTATGATGAAAGGTATCACGGAGCACTGTGATGACAGGGGCCATGGAGCATTGTGATGACACGGGCATGGAGCATTATGATGAGAAGTGATCTGGAGCATTGCGATGACAAGGGTATGGAGCATTGTGATTACAGGGACCATGGAGCATTGTGAATGCATAGGCCATGGAGCAATGAAATGACAGGGGTCAAGGAGCATTGTGATGTAAGTTGTCATGGAGCATTGTCATGACTATTGTCCATGAACATTGTGATGACATGGTTCATGGAGCATTGTGATGACAAGTGCCATGGCGAATTGTGATGACAGGTGTCATGCGGCATTGTGATGACAGTGGTCATGTAGAATTGTAATGAACGGTATCATGGAGGACTCTGACGACAGGGGCCGTGGAGCACTGTGATGACAGTGGTCATCTAGAATTGTGATGAAATATACCAGGGAGCATTGTGATGACAGGGGTCATGGATCACCGCAATTATAGGGGCCAGGGAGCATTGTGAATACAAAGATCATGGAGCATTGAGATGACAGGGGTCATGGATCATTGTGATGACAAGGGTCCTGGAACCTTGTGATGACACGGTTCATGGAGCATTGTGATGACAAGGTTCTTCAAGCATTGTGATGACACGGGCATGGAGCATTATGATGACAAGAGTTCTGGAGCATTGTGATGAAAAGGGTATGGAGCACTGTGATTACAGGGGACCAGGAGCATTGTGATTACATGGGCAGTGAATATTGTGATGACAGGTGTTCATGGAGCACTGTGATGACAAGTGTCATGGAACATTGTGATGACAGGGTTCATGGAGCATTGTGATGAGAGGGGCCTTGGAGCATTATGATGATAGGCGTCATGGGGTATTGTGATGAGAGTGGTCATAGAACATTGTGATGAAAGGGATCATGGAGCAATGTGATTACAGGGGCCATGAGGCATTTTGAATGCATAGTCCATGGAGCAGTGTGATGACAGGGGTCATGGAGCATTGTGATGAATGTGGTCATAGTTCATTGTGATGATAAGTGTCCAGGAACATTGTGATGACATGGATCATGGAGCATTGTGATGACAAGGGCCATGGCGAATTGTGATGACAGGTGTCATGGGGCATTGTGATGACAGTGGTCATCTAGAATAGTGATGAAAGGTAACATGGAGCACTGTGATAACAGGGGCCATGGAGCATTGTGATGACAAAGGCCATGGAGCATTTTGATGACAAGTGTCATGGAGCATTGTGATGAGACGGGCATGGAGCATTATGATGCCAAGAGTTCTGGAGCATTGCGTTGACAAGGGCATGGAGCATTGTGATGACAAGGGCCATGGCCAATTCTGATGACAGGTGTCATCGGGCATTGTGATGACAGAGGTTATCTAGCATTGTGATGAAAGGTACAATGGATCAATGTGATAACAGGGGCCATGGAGCATTGTGATGATAAAGGCCATGGAGCATTTTAATGAAAAGTGTCATGGAGAATTGTGATGAGACGGGCATGGAGCATTATGATGACAAGAGTTCTGGAGCATTGCGTTGACAAGGGAATGGAGCATTGTGATTACAGGGACCATGGAGGATAGTGATGACATCTGTCATGGAACATTGTGCTGACAGGGGCCATGGAGCATTGTGATGACAGGTATAATGTGGCATTGTAATGACAGTGGTCATAGAGCATTGTGATGAAATGGATCATGGAGCAATGTGATTACAGGGACCATGTAGCATTGCGAATGCATAGGCTATGGAGCATTGTGATGACAGGAGTCAAGGAGCATTGTGATGTAAGTGGTCATGGATCATTGTGATGACAAGTGTCCGGGACCATTGTGATGACACGGGTCATGGAGCATTGTGATGGCAAGGGCCATGGCGAATTGTTATGACATGTGTCTTGGGGCATTGTGATGACAGTGGTCATCTAGAATTGTGATAAAAGGTATCATGGAGCACTGTGATGACAGGGGCCATGGAGTATTGTAATGACAAGGCAATGGAACATTGTGATGACAAGTATCATGGAGCTTTGTGATGACACGAGCATTCATCATTATGATGACAAGAGTTCTGGAGCATTGTGATGACAAGGGCATAGAGCATTGTGATTACAGGGTCATGGAGCATTGTGATGACAACTGTCATGGAACATTGTGATGACAGGGTTCATGGAGCATTGTGATGACAAGTGCGATGGTGAATTGTGATGACAGGTGTCATGGGGCATTGTGTTGAAAGGGGCATGGAGCATTGTGACGACAATGGTCATGGAGCATTGTGATGACTGGTATCATGGAGCATTGTTCTGAAAAAGGTCATGGGGCAGTGTAATGACAAGTATCATGGAGGATGTGATGAAAGGAGTCATGGAGCATTGTGATTAAATGGATCATGAGGCATTTTGATGACAAGAGTCATGGAACATTGTGATGACAGGGCTAATGGAGCATTGTGATGACAAGGGCTATGGAGCATTGTGATGACAAGGGCTATGGAGCATTGTGATAACAGGTGTCATGCAGCATTGTGATGAAAGGGGTCATGGATCACTACGATGACATGTGTAATGGAGCATTGTGATGATATGGACATGGAGCATTGTGATAACAGGGGCCAGGGAGCATTGAGATGACAAGAGCAGGGAACATTCTGATGACAGCAGTCTTGTATCATTGTGATGATACCTGTCATGGAACATTGTGCTGACAGGGGCTATAGAGCATTGTGATGACAGGTGTCATGTGGCATTGTGATGACAGTGGTCATAGAGCATTGTGATGAAAAGGATCATGGAGCAATGTGATTACAGGGGCCATGGAGCATTGTGAATACATAGGCCATGGAGCATTGTGATGACAGGGGTCAAGGAGCATTGTGATGAAAGTGGACATGGAGCACTGTGATGACACGGGCATGCAGCATTATGATGACAAGAGTTCTGGAGCATTGTGATGAAAAGGGTATGGAGCATTGTGATTACAGGGGACCAGGAGCATTGTGATTACATGGGCAGTGAATATTGTGATGACAGGGGTCATGGAGCACTGTGATGACTAGTGTCATGGAACATTGTGATGAGAGGGATCATGGAGCACTGTGATGAGAGGGGCCTTGGAGCATTATGATGATAGGCGTCATGGGGCATTGTGATGACAGCGGTCTTGGAGCATTGTGATGAAAGGGATCATGGAGCAATGTGATTACAGGGGCCATGGAGCATTGTGAATGCATAGGCCATGGAGCAATGAAATGACAGGGGTCAAGGAGCATTGTGATGTAAGTTGTCATGGAGCATTGTGATGACAAGTGTCCATGAACATTGTGATGACATGGTTCATGGAGCTTTGTGATGACAAGTGCCATGGCGAATTGTGATGACAGGTGTCATGGGGCATTGTGATGACAGTGGTCATGTAGAATTGTAATGAAAGGTATCATGGAGGACTCTGACGACAGGGGCCGTGGAGCACTGTGATGACAGTGGTCATCTAGAATTGTGATGAAATATACCAGGGAGCATTGTGATGACAGGGGTCATGGATCACCGCAATTATAGGGGCCAGGGAGCATTGTGAATACAAAGATCATGGAGCATTGAGATGACAGGGGTCATGGATCATTGTGATGACAAGGGTCCTGGAACCTTGTGATGACACGGTTCATGGAGCATTGTGATGACAAGGTTCTTCAAGCATTGTGATGACACGGGCATGGAGCATTATGATGACAAGAGTTCTGGAGCATTGTGATGAAAAGGGTATGGAGCACTGTGATTACAGGAGACCAGGAGCATTGTGATTACATGGGCAGTGAATATTGTGATGACAGGGGTTCATGGAGCACTGTGATGACAAGTGTCATGGAACATTGTGATGACAGGGTTCATGGAGCATTGTGATGAGAGGGGCCTTGGAGCATTATGATGATACGCGTCATGGGGCCTTGTGATGACAGCGGTCTTGGAGCATTGTGATGAAAGGGATCATGGAGCAATGTGATTACAGGGGCCATGGAGCATTTTGAATGCATAGGCCATGGAGCAGTGTGATGACAGGGGTCATGGAGCATTGTGATGAATGTGGTCATAGTTCATTGTGATGATAAGTGTCCAGGAACATTGTGATGACATGGATCATGGAGCATTGTGATGACAAGGGCCATGGCGAATTGTGATGACAGGTGTCATGGGGCATTGTGATGACAGTGGTCATCTAGAATAGTGATGAAAGGTAACATGGAGCACTGTGATAACAGGGGCCATGGAGCATTGTGATGACAAAGGCCATGGAGCATTTTGATGACAAGTGTCATGGAGCATTGTGATGAGACGGGCATGGAGCATTATGATGCCAAGAGTTCTGGAGCATTGTGGTGACAAGGGCATGGAGCATTGTGATGACAAGGGCCATGGCCAATTCTGATGACAGGTGTCATCGGGCATTGTGATGACAGAGGTTATCTAGCATTGTGATGAAAGGTACAATGGATCAATGTGATAACAGGGGCCATGGAGCATTGTGATGATAAAGGCCATGGAGCATTTTAATGAAAAGTGTCATGGAGAATTGTGATGAGACGGGCATGGAGCATTATGATGACAAGAGTTCTGGAGCATTGCTTTGACAAGGGAATGGAGCATTGTGATTACAGGGACCATGGAGGATAGTGGTGACATCTGTCATGGAACATTGTGATGACAGTGGTCATGGAGCATTGTAATGACAGGGGCCATGGAGCATTGTGATGACAGGGGTCATGGGGCATTGTGATGACAGTGGTCATGGAGCATTGTGATGAAAGGGGTCATGGAGCACTGTGATCACAGGGGCCATGTATAATTGTGATGACAAAGACCATGGAGCATTGTGATGACAGTTGTCATGGAGCATTGTGTTGAAAGGGGCATGGAGCATTGTGACGACAATGGTCATGGAGCATTGTGATGACTGGTATCATGGAGCATTGTTCTGAAAAAGGTCATGGGGCAGTGTAATGACAAGTATCATGGAGGATGTGATGAAAGGAGTCATGGAGCATTGTGATTAAATGGATCATGAGGCATTTTGATGACAAGAGTCATGGAACATTGTGATGACAGGGCTAATGGAGCATTGTGATGACAAGGGCTATGGAGCATTGTGATGACTGGGGTCATGGAGCATTGTGATGAAAGGGGTCATGGATCACATCGATGACATGGGTAATGGAGCATTGTGATGATATGAGCATGGAGCATTGTGATGACAGGGGCCAGGGAGCATTGAGAATGACAAGGGCAGGGAACATTGTGATGACAGCAGTCATGGATCATTGTGATGATACCTGTCATGGAACATTGTGCTGACAGGGGCTATAGAGCATTGTGATGACAGGTGTCATGTGGCATTGTGATGACAGGGGTCATGGAGCACTGTGATGACTAGTGTCATGGAACATTGTGATGACAGGGATCATGGAGCATTGTGATGAGAGGGGCCTTGGAGCATTATGATGATAGGCGTCATGGGGCATTGTGATGACAGCGGTCTTGGAGTATTGTGATGAAAGGGATCATGGAGCAATGTGATTACAGGAGCCATGGAGCATTGTGAATGCATAGGCCATGGAGCAATGGAATGACAGGGGTCAAGGAGCATTGTGATGTAAGTTGTCATGGAGCATTGTGATGACTCTTGTCCATGAACATTGTGATGACATGGTTCATGGAGCATTTTGATGACAGGTGTCATGTGGAATTGTGATGAGAGCGGTCATATAGAATTGTGATTAAAGGTATCAGGGAGGACTCTGATAACAGGGGCCGGGGAGCACTGTGATGACAGTGGTCATCTAGAATTGTGATGAAATATACCAGGGAGCATTGTGATGACAGGGGTCATGGATCACCGCAATTATAGAGGCCATGGAGCATTGTGAATACAAAGATCATGGAGCATTGAGATGACAGGGGTCACGGATCATTGTGATGACAAGGGTCCTGGAACCTTGTGATGACACGGTTCATGGAGCATTGTGATGACAAGGTTCTTCAAGCATTGTGATGACACGGGCATGGAGCATTATGATGACAAGAGTTCTGGAGCATTGTGATGACAAGGGTATGGAGCACTATGATTACAGGGGACCAGGAGCATTGTGATTACATGGGCAGTGAATATTTTGATGACAGGGGTCATGGAGCACTGTGATGACTAGTGTCATGGAACATTGTGATGACAGGGATCATGGAGCATTGTGATGAGAGGGGCCTTAGAGCATTATGATGATAGGCGTCATGGGGCATTGTGATGACAGCGGTCTTGGAGCATTGTGATGAAAGGGATCATGGAGCAATGTGCTTACAGGAGCCATGGAGCATTGTGAATGCATAGGCCATGGAGCAATGAAATGACAGGGGTCAAGGAGCATTGTGATGTAAGTTGTCATGGAGCATTGTGATGACAAGTGTCCATGAACATTGTGATGACATGGGTCATGGAGCATTGTGATGACAAGTGCCATGGCGAATTGTGATGACAGGTGTCATGGGGCATTGTGATGACAGTGGTCATGTAGAATTGTAATGAAAGGTATCATGGAGGACTCTGACGACAGGGGCCGTGGAGCACTGTGATGACAGTGGTCATCTAGAATTGTGATGAAATATACCAGGGAGCATTGTGATGACAGGGGTCATGGATCACCGCAATTATAGGGTCCAGGGAGCATTGTGAATACAAAGATCATGGAGCATTGAGATGACAGGGGTCATGGATCATTGTGATGACAAGGGTCCTAGAACCTTGTGATGACACGGTTCATGGAGCATTGTGATGACAAGGTTCTTCAAGCATTGTGATGACACGGGCATGGAGCATTATGATGACAAGAGTTCTGGAGCATTGTGATGAAAAGGGTATGGAGCACTGTGATTACAGGAGACCAGGAGCATTGTGATTACATGGGCAGTAAATATTGTGATGACAGGGGTTCATGGAGCACTGTGATGACAAGTGTCATGGAACATTGTGATGACAGGGTTCATGGAGCATTGTGATGAGAGGGGCCTTGGAGCATTATGATGATAGGCGTCATGGGGTATTGTGATGAGAGTGGTCATAGAACATCGTGATGAAAGGGATCATGGAGCAATGTGATTACAGGGGCCATGGAGCATTTTGAATGCATAGGCCATGGAGCAGTGTGATGACAGAGGTCATGGATCATTGTGATGACAAGTGTCCTGGACCATTGTGATGACACGGGTCATGGAGCATTGTGATGGCAAGGGCCATGGCGAATTGTGATGACATGTGTCTTGGGGCATTGTGATGACAGTGGTCATCTACAATTGTGATAAAAGGTATCATGGAGCACTGTGATGACAGGGGCCATGGAGTATTGTAATGACAAGGCCATGGAACATTGTGATGACAAGTATCATGGAGTTTTGTGATGACACGAGCATTCATCATTATGATGACAAGAGTTCTGGAGCATTGTGATGACAAGGGCATGGAGCATTGTGATTACAGGGTCATGGAGCATTGTGATGACAACTGTCATGGAACATTGTGATGACAGGGTTCATGGAGCATTGTGATTAAAGGGGCCATGGAGCATTTTGATGACAAGGGCAGGCGAACATTTTGATTACATTGGTAATGGAGCATTGTGATGACATGGGCAGGGAACATTGTGAAGACAGGTGTAATGGAACATTGTGATTACAGGGGACATGGAGCATTTTGATGACATGGGCAGGCAACATTGTGATGACAGGTGTCATGGAGCATTGTGATGACAATTGTCATGGAACGTTGTGCTGAGAGGGATCATGGAGCATTGTGATGAGACGGTCATTGGAGCATTGTGATGACAGGCGTACTGGAGCCTTCTGAGGAAAGGTGTCATGAGTCATTGTGATTACAGCGATCATGGAACATTGTGATGACAGTGGTCATGGAGCATTGTAATGACAGGGGTCATGGAGCATTGTGATGACAGGGGTCATGGGGCATTGTGATGACAGTGGTCATGGAGCATTGTGATGAAAGGGGTCATGGAGCACTGTGATCACAGGGGCCATGTATAATTGTGATGACAAAGGCCATGGAGCATTGTGATGACAGTTGTCATGGAGCATTGTGTTGAAAGGGGCATGGAGCATTGTGACGACAATGGTCATGGAGCATTGTGATGACTGGTATCATGGAGCATTGTTCTGAAAGAGGTCATGGGGCAGTGTAATGACAAGTATCATGGAGGATGTGATGAAAGGAGTCATGGAGCATTGTGATTAAATGGATCATGAGGCATTTTGATGACAAGAGTCATGGAACATTGTGATGACAGCGCTAATGGAGCATTGTGATGACAAGGGCTATGGAGCATTGTGATGAATGGGGTCATGGGGCATGGTGATGACAGTGGTCATGGAGCATTGTGATGACAAAGACCACGGAGCATTGTGATGACAGGTGTCATGCAGCATTGTGCTGTAAGGGGTCATGGATCACTACGATGACATGGGTAATGGAGC
Source organism: Balaenoptera borealis (assembly GCF_965194805.1). Classification (NCBI taxonomy): domain Eukaryota; kingdom Metazoa; phylum Chordata; class Mammalia; order Artiodactyla; family Balaenopteridae; genus Balaenoptera; species Balaenoptera borealis. The sequence continues at coordinate 116,764 of NW_028123287.1, forward strand.
ATTGTGATGATACGGGCATGGAGCATTGTGATGACAGGGGTCATGCAGCATTGTGATGACAGGGGCCATGCAGCATTTTGATGACATGGGCATGGAGCATAGTGATGACAAGAGTTCTGGAGCATTTTGATGACAAGGGCATGAATCATTTTGATGACAGGGGCCATGAAGCATTGAGATGACAAGGGAATGGAGCATTGTGATGAAAGCGGTCCTGGAGAATTGTGAGGAAACGGGTCATGGATTATTGTGATGGAAGGGTTCCTGGAGCATTCTGATGACAAGTGCCATGGAGCATTTTAATGAAAGGGGTACTGGAGCATTGTACAGAAATGGTTCATGGATCATCGTGATTACACGGATCATGGAATATTGTGATGACAAGGGTTTCGGAGCATTGCGACGACAGGGGTCATGGAGCATTGTAATAGCAGGGGTGATGGGGCATTGTGATGACAGGGGCATGGAGCATTGTGATGACAGAAGTCATAGAATATTGTGATGACAAGGGCCATGGAGCATTGTCATGAAAGGTCTTATCTGGCATTGTGATGAGAGTGGTCATGGAGCATTGTGATAAAAGTTGTCCTGAAGCACTGTTATTACAGGGGCCATGTAGAATTTTGATGACAAAGGCCATGGAGCATTGTGATGACAGGCATCATGGAGCAATTTGATGAAAGTGGTCATGGAGCATTGTGATGAAATGCGCCATGGAACATTGTGAAGACAAGTGTCCTGGAGCATTGTGATGACAAGGGCCATGGCCAATTCTGATGACAGGTGTCATGGAGCATTGTGATGACAGTGGTCATCTATCATTATGATGAAAGGTATCACGGAGCACTGTGATGACAGGGGCCATGGAGCATTGTGATGACACGGGCATGGAGCATTATGATGAGAAGTGATCTGGAGCATTGCGATGACAAGGGTATGGAGCATTGTGATTACAGGGACCATGGAGCATTGTGAATGCATAGGCCATGGAGCAATGAAATGACAGGGGTCAAGGAGCATTGTGATGTAAGTTGTCATGGAGCATTGTCATGACTATTGTCCATGAACATTGTGATGACATGGTTCATGGAGCATTGTGATGACAAGTGCCATGGCGAATTGTGATGACAGGTGTCATGCGGCATTGTGATGACAGTGGTCATGTAGAATTGTAATGAACGGTATCATGGAGGACTCTGACGACAGGGGCCGTGGAGCACTGTGATGACAGTGGTCATCTAGAATTGTGATGAAATATACCAGGGAGCATTGTGATGACAGGGGTCATGGATCACCGCAATTATAGGGGCCAGGGAGCATTGTGAATACAAAGATCATGGAGCATTGAGATGACAGGGGTCATGGATCATTGTGATGACAAGGGTCCTGGAACCTTGTGATGACACGGTTCATGGAGCATTGTGATGACAAGGTTCTTCAAGCATTGTGATGACACGGGCATGGAGCATTATGATGACAAGAGTTCTGGAGCATTGTGATGAAAAGGGTATGGAGCACTGTGATTACAGGGGACCAGGAGCATTGTGATTACATGGGCAGTGAATATTGTGATGACAGGTGTTCATGGAGCACTGTGATGACAAGTGTCATGGAACATTGTGATGACAGGGTTCATGGAGCATTGTGATGAGAGGGGCCTTGGAGCATTATGATGATAGGCGTCATGGGGTATTGTGATGAGAGTGGTCATAGAACATTGTGATGAAAGGGATCATGGAGCAATGTGATTACAGGGGCCATGGAGCATTTTGAATGCATAGTCCATGGAGCAGTGTGATGACAGGGGTCATGGAGCATTGTGATGAATGTGGTCATAGTTCATTGTGATGATAAGTGTCCAGGAACATTGTGATGACATGGATCATGGAGCATTGTGATGACAAGGGCCATGGCGAATTGTGATGACAGGTGTCATGGGGCATTGTGATGACAGTGGTCATCGAGAATTATGAGGAAAGGTAACATGGAGCACTGTGATAACAGGGGCCATGGAGCATTGTGATGACAAAGGCCATGGAGCATTTTGATGACAAGTGTCATGGAGCATTGTGATGAGACGGGCATGGAGCATTATGATGCCAAGAGTTCTGGAGCATTGCGTTGACAAGGGCATGGAGCATTGTGATGACAAGGGCCATGGCCAATTCTGATGACAGGTGTCATCGGGCATTGTGATGACAGAGGTTATCTAGCATTGTGATGAAAGGTACAATGGATCAATGTGATAACAGGGGCCATGGAGCATTGTGATGATAAAGGCCATGGAGCATTTTAATGAAAAGTGTCATGGAGAATTGTGATGAGACGGGCATGGAGCATTATGATGACAAGAGTTCTGGAGCATTGCGTTGACAAGGGAATGGAGCATTGTGATTACAGGGACCATGGAGGATAGTGATGACATCTGTCATGGAACATTGTGCTGACAGGGGCCATGGAGCATTGTGATGACAGGTATAATGTGGCATTGTAATGACAGTGGTCATAGAGCATTGTGATGAAATGGATCATGGAGCAATGTGATTACAGGGACCATGTAGCATTGCGAATGCATAGGCTATGGAGCATTGTGATGACAGGAGTCAAGGAGCATTGTGATGTAAGTGGTCATGGATCATTGTGATGACAAGTGTCCTGGACCATTGTGATGACACCGGTCATGGAGCATTGTGATGGCAAGGGCCATGGCGAATTGTTATGACATGTGTCTTGGGGCATTGTGATGACAGTGGTCATCTAGAATTGTGATAAAAGGTATCATGGAGCACTGTGATGACAGGGGCCATGGAGTATTGTAATGACAAGGCAAAGGAACATTGTGATGACAAGTATCATGGAGCTTTGTGATGACACGAGCATTCATCATTATGATGACAAGAGTTCTGGAGCATTGTGATGACAAGGGCATGGAGCATTGTGATTACAGGGTCATGGAGCATTGTGATGACAACTGTCATGGAACATTGTGATGACAGGGTTCATGGAGCATTGTGATGACAAGTGCGATGGCGAATTGTGATGACAGGTGTCATGGGGCATTGTGTTGAAAGGGGCATGGAGCATTGTGACGACAATGGTCATGGAGCATTGTGATGACTGGTATCATGGAGCATTGTTCTGAAAAAGGTCATGGGGCAGTGTAATGACAAGTATCATGGAGGATGTAATGAAAGGATTCATGGAGCATTGTGATTAAATGGATCATGAGGCATTTTGATGACAAGAGTCATGGAACATTGTGATGACAGGGCTAATGGAGCATTGTGATGACAAGGGCTATGGAGCATTGTGATGACAGGTGTCATGCAGCATTGTGATGAAAGGGGTCATGGATCACTACGATGACATGTGTAATGGAGCATTGTGATGATATGGACATGGAGCATTGTGATAACAGGGGCCAGGGAGCATTGAGATGACAAGAGCAGGGAACATTCTGATGACAGCAGTCTTGTATCATTGTGATGATACCTGTCATGGAACATTGTGCTGACAGGGGCTATAGAGCATTGTGATGACAGGTGTCATGTGGCATTGTGATGACAGTGGTCATAGAGCATTGTGATGAAAAGGATCATGGAGCAATGTGATTACAGGGGCCATGGAGCATTGTGAATACATAGGCCATGGAGCATTGTGATGACAGGGGTCAAGGAGCATTGTGATGAAAGTGGACATGGAGCACTGTGATGACACGGGCATGCAGCATTATGATGACAAGAGTTCTGGAGCATTGTGATGAAAAGGGTATGGAGCATTGTGATTACAGGGGACCAGGAGCATTGTGATTACATGGGCAGTGAATATTGTGATGACAGGGGTCATGGAGCACTGTGATGACTAGTGTCATGGAACATTGTGATGAGAGGGATCATGGAGCACTGTGATGAGAGGGGCCTTGGAGCATTATGATGATAGGCGTCATGGGGCATTGTGATGACAGCGGTCTTGGAGCATTGTGATGAAAGGGATCATGGAGCAATGTGATTACAGGGGCCATGGAGCATTGTGAATGCATAGGCCATGGAGCAATGAAATGACAGGGGTCAAGGAGCATTGTGATGTAAGTTGTCATGGAGCATTGTGATGACAAGTGTCCATGAACATTGTGATGACATGGTTCATGGAGCTTTGTGATGACAAGTGCCATGGCGAATTGTCATGACAGGTGTCATGGGGCATTGTGATGACAGTGGTCATGTAGAATTGTAATGAAAGGTATCATGGAGGACTCTGACGACAGGGTCCGTGGAGCACTGTGATGACAGTGGTCATCTAGAATTGTGATGAAATATACCAGGGAGCATTGTGATGACAGGGGTCATGGATCACCGCAATTATAGGGGCCAGGGAGCATTGTGAATACAAAGATCATGGAGCATTGAGATGACAGGGGTCATGGATCATTGTGATGACAAGGGTCCTGGAACCTTGTGATGACACGGTTCATGGAGCATTGTGATGACAAGGTTCTTCAAGCATTGTGATGACACGGGCATGGAGCATTATGATGACAAGAGTTCTGGAGCATTGTGATGAAAAGGGTATGGAGCACTGTGATTACAGGAGACCAGGAGCATTGTGATTACATGGGCAGTGAATATTGTGATGACAGGGGTTCATGGAGCACTGTGATGACAAGTGTCATGGAACATTGTGATGACAGGGTTCATGGAGCATTGTGATGAGAGGGGCCTTGGAGCATTATGATGATACGCGTCATGGGGCCTTGTGATGACAGCGGTCTTGGAGCATTGTGATGAAAGGGATCATGGAGCAATGTGATTACAGGGGCCATGGAGCATTTTGAATGCATAGGCCATGGAGCAGTGTGATGACAGGGGTCATGGAGCATTGTGATGAATGTGGTCATAGTTCATTGTGATGATAAGTGTCCAGGAACATTGTGATGACATGGATCATGGAGCATTGTGATGACAAGGGCCATGGCGAATTGCGATGACAGGTGTCATGGGGCATTGTGATGACAGTGGTCATCTAGAATTGTGATGAAAGGTAACATGGAGCACTGTGATAACAGGGGCCATGGAGCATTGTGATGACAAAGGCCATGGAGCATTTTGATGACAAGTGTCATGTAGCATTGTGATGAGACGGGCATGGAGCATTATGATGCCCAGAGTTCCGGAGCATTGTGGTGACAAGGGCATGGAGCATTGTGATGACAAGGGCCATGGCCAATTCTGATGACAGTTGTCATCGGGCATTGTGATGACAGAGGTTATCTAGCATTGTGATGAAAGGTACAATGGATCAATGTGATAACAGGGGCCATGGAGCATTGTGATGATAAAGGCCATGAAGCATTTTAATGAAAAGTGTCATGGAGAATTGTGATGAGACGGGCATGGAGCATTATGATGACAAGAGTTCTGGAGCATTGCGTTGACAAGGGAATGGAGCATTGTGATTACAGGGACCATGGAGGATAGTGGTGACATCTGTCATGGAACATTGTGATGACAGTGGTCATGGAGCATTGTAATGACAGGGGCCATGGAGCATTGTGATGACAGGGGTCATGGGGCATTGTGATGACAGTGGTCATGGAGCATTGTGATGAAAGGGGTCATGGAGCACTGTGATCACAGGGGCCATGTATAATTGTGATGACAAAGACCATGGAGCATTGTGATGACAGTTGTCATGGAGCATTGTGTTGAAAGGGGCATGGAGCATTGTGACGACAATGGTCATGGAGCATTGTGATGACTGGTATCATGGAGCATTGTTCTGAAAAAGGTCATGGGGCAGTGTAATGACAAGTATCATGGAGGATGTGATGAAAGGAGTCATGGAGCATTGTGATTAAATGGATCATGAGGCATTTTGATGACAAGAGTCATGGAACATTGTGATGACAGGGCTAATGGAGCATTGTGATGACAAGGGCTATGGAGCATTGTGATGACTGGGGTCATGGAGCATTGTGATGAAAGGGGTCATGGATCACATCGATGACATGGGTAATGGAGCATTGTGATGATATGAGCATGGAGCATTGTGATGACAGGGGCCAGGGAGCATTGAGAATGACAAGGGCAGGGAACATTGTGATGACAGCAGTCATGGATCATTGTGATGATACCTGTCATAGAACATTGTGCTGACAGGGGCTATAGAGCATTGTGATGACAGGTGTCATGTGGCATTGTGATGACAGTGGTCATAGAGCATTGTGATGAAAGTGGTCATGGAGAACTGTGATGACAAGGGAATGGAGCATTATGATGACAAGAGTTCTGGAGCATTGTGATGACAAGGGTATGGAGCATTGTGATTACAGGGGACCAGGAGCATTGTGATTACATGGGCAGTGAATATTGTGATGACAGGGGTCATGGAGCACTGTGATGACTAGTGTCATGGAACATTGTGATGACAGGGATCATGGAGCATTGTGATGAGAGGGGGCTTGGAGCATTATGATGATAGGCGTCATGGGGCATTGTGATGACAGCGGTCTTGGAGTATTGTGATGAAAGGGATCATGGAGCAATGTGATTACAGGAGCCATGGAGCCTTGTGAATGCATAGGCCATGGAGCAATGGAATGACAGGGGTCAAGGAGCATTGTGATGTAAGTTGTCATGGAGCATTGTGATGACTCTTGTCCATGAACATTGTGATGACATGGTTCATGGAGCATTGTGATGACAGGTGTCATGTGGAATTGTGATGAGAGCGGTCATATAGAATTGTGATTAAAGGTATCAGGGAGGACTCTGATAACAGGGGCAGTGGAGCACTGTGATGACAGTGGTCATCTAGAATTGTGATGAAGTATACCAGGGAGCATTGTGATGACAGGGGTCATGGATCACCGCAATTATAGAGGCCATGGAGCATTGTGAATACAAAGATCATGGAGCATTGAGATGACAGGGGTCACGGATCATTGTGATGACAAGGGTCCTGGAACCTTGTGATGACACGGTTCATGGAGCATTGTGATGACAAGGTTCTTCAAACATTGTGATGACACGGGCATGGAGCATTATGATGACAAGAGTTGTGGAGCATTGTGATGACAAGGGTATGGAGCACTATGATTACAGGGGACCAGGAGCATTGTGATTACATGGGCAGTGAATATTGTGATGACAGGGGTCATGGAGCACTGTGATGACTAGTGTCATGGAACATTGTGATGACAGGGATCATGGAGCATTGTGATGAGAGGGGCCTTAGAGCATTATGATAATAGGCGTCATGGGGCATTGTGATGACAGCGGTCTTGGAGCATTGTGATGAAAGGGATCATGGAGCAATGTGCTTACAGGAGCCATGGAGCATGGTGAATGCATAGGCCATGGAGCAATGGAATGACAGGGGTCAAGGAGCATTGTGATGTAAGTTGTCATGGAGCATTGTGATGACTATTGTCCATGAACATTGTGATGACATGGTTCATGGAGCTTTGTGATGACAAGTGCCATGGCGAATTGTGATGACAGGTGTCATGGGACATTGTGATGACAGTGGTCATCTAGAATAGTGATGAAAGGTACCATGGATCACTGTGATAACAGGGGCCATGGAGCATTGTGATGATAAAGGCCATGGAGCATTTTAATGAAAAGTGTCATGGAGAATTGTGATGAGACGGGCATGGAGCATTATGATGACAAGAGTTCTGGAGCATTGCGTTGACAAGGGAATGGAGCATTGTGATTACAGGGACCATGGAGGAGAGTGATGACATCTGTCATGGAACATTGTGCTGACAGGGTCCATGGAGCATTGTGATGACAGGTATAATGTGACATTGTAATGACAGGGGTCATAGAGCATTGTGATGAAATGGATCATGGAGCAATGTGATTACAGGGACCATGTAGCATTGCGAATGCATAGGCTATGGAGCATTGTGATGACAGGAGTCAAGGAGCATTGTGATGTAAGTGGTCATGGATCATTGTGATGACAAGTGTCCTGGACCATTGTGATGACACGGGTCATGGAGCATTGTGATGGCAAGGGCCATGGCGAATTGTGATGACATGTGTCTTGGGGCATTGTGATGACAGTGGTCATCTAGAATTGTGATAAAAGGTATCATGGAGCACTGTGATGACAGGGGCCATGGAGTATTGTAATGACAAGGCCATGGAACATTGTGATGACAAGTATCATGGAGCTTTGTGATGACACGAGCATTCATCATTATGATGACAAGAGTTCTGGAGCATTGTGATGACAAGGGCATGGAGCATTGTGATTACAGGGTCATGGAGCATTGTGATGACAACTGTCATGGAACATTGTGATGACAGGGTTCATGGAGCATTGTGATTAAAGGGGCCATGGAGCATTTTGATGACAAGGGCAGGCGAACATTTTGATTACATTGGTAATGGAGCATTGTGATGACATGGGCAGGGAACATTGTGAAGACAGGTGTAATGGAACATTGTGATTACAGGGGACATGGAGCATTTTGATGACATGGGCAGACAACATTGTGATGACAGGTGTCATGGAGCATTGTGATGACAATTGTCATGGAACGTTGTGCTGACAGGGATCATGGAGCATTGTGATGAGACGGTCATTGGAGCATTGTGATGACAGGCGTACTGGAGCCTTCTGAGGAAAGGTGTCATGAGTCATTGTGATTACAGCGATCATGGAACATTGTGATGACAGTGGTCATGGAGCATTGTAATGACAGGGGCCATGGAGCATTGTGATGACAGGGGTCATGGGGCATTGTGATGACAGTGGTCATGGAGCATTGTGATGAAAGGGGTCATGGAGCACTGTGATCACAGGGGCCATGTATAATTGTGATGACAAAGGCCATGGAGCATTGTGATGACAGTTGTCATGGAGCATTGTGTTGAAAGGGGCATGGAGCATTGTGACGACAATGGTCATGGAGCATTGTGATGACTGGTATCATGGAGCATTGTTCTGAAAGAGGTCATGGGGCAGTGTAATGACAAGTATCATGGAGGATGTGATGAAAGGAGTCATGGAGCATTGTGATTAAATGGATCATGAGGCATTTTGATGACAAGAGTCATGGAACATTGTGATGACAGGGCTAATGGAGCATTGTGATGACAAGGGCTATGGAGCATTGTGATGAATGGGGTCATGGGGCATGGTGATGACAGTGGTCATGGAGCATTGTGATGACAAAGACCACGGAGCATTGTGATGACAGGTGTCATGCAGCATTGTGATGAAAGGGGTCATGGATCACTACGATGACATGGGTAATGGAGCATTGTGATGATACGGGCATGGAGCATTGTGATGACAGGGGTCATGCAGCATTGTGATGACAGGGGCCATGCAGCATTTTGATGACATGGGCATGGAGCATAGTGATGACAAGAGTTCTGGAGCATTTTGATGACGAGGGCATGGATCATTTTGATGACAGGGGCCATGAAGCATTGAGATGACAAGGGAATGGAGCATTGTGATGAAAGCGGTCCTGGAGAATTGTGAGGAAACGGGTCATGGATTATTGTGATGGAAGGGTTCCTGGAGCATTCTGATGACAAGTGCCATGGAGCATTTTAATGAAAGGGGTACTGGAGCATTGTACAGAAATGGTTCATGGATCATCGTGATTACACGGATCATGGAATATTGTGATGACAAGGGTTTCGGAGCATTGCGACGACAGGGGTCATGGAGCATTGTAATAGCAGGGGTGATGGGGCATTGTGATGACAGGGGCATGGAGCATTGTGATGACAGAAGTCATAGAATATTGTGATGACAAGGGCCATGGAGCATTGTCATGAAAGGTCTTATCTGGCATTGTGATGAGAGTGGTCATGGAGCATTGTGATAAAAGTTGTCCTGAAGCACTGTTATTACAGGGGCCATGTAGAATTTTGATGACAAAGGCCATGGAGCATTGTGATGACAGGCATCATGGAGCAATTTGATGAAAGTGGTCATGGAGCATTGTGATGAAATGCGCCATGGAACATTGTGAAGACAAGTGTCCTGGAGCATTGTGATGACAAGGGCCATGGCCAATTCTGATGACAGGTGTCATGGAGCATTGTGATGACAGTGGTCATCTATCATTATGATGAAAGGTATCACGGAGCACTGTGATGACAGGGGCCATGGAGCATTGTGATGACACGGGCATGGAGCATTATGATGAGAAGTGATCTGGAGCATTGCGATGACAAGGGTATGGAGCATTGTGATTACAGGGACCATGGAGCATTGTGAATGCATAGGCCATGGAGCAATGAAATGACAGGGGTCAAGGAGCATTGTGATGTAAGTTGTCATGGAGCATTGTCATGACTATTGTCCATGAACATTGTGATGACATGGTTCATGGAGCATTGTGATGACAAGTGCCATGGCGAATTGTGATGACAGGTGTCATGTGGCATTGTGATGACAGTGGTCATGTAGAATTGTAATGAACGGTATCATGGAGGACTCTGACGACAGGGGCCGTGGAGCACTATGATGACAGTGGTCATCTAGAATTGTGATGAAATATACCAGGGAGCATTGTGATGACAGGGGTCATGGATCACCGCAATTATAGGGGCCAGGGAGCATTGTGAATACAAAGATCATGGAGCATTGAGATGACAGGGGTCATGGATCATTGTGATGACAAGGGTCCTGGAACCTTGTGATGACACGGTTCATGGAGCATTGTGATGACACGGGCATGGAGCATTATGATGACAAGAGTTCTGGAGCATTGTGATGAAAAGGGTATGAAGCACTGTGATTACAGGGGACCAGGAGCATTGTGATTACATGGGCAGTGCATATTGTGATGACAGGGGTTCATGGAGCACTGTGATGACAAGTGTCATGGAACATTGTGATGACAGGGTTCATGGAGCATTGTGATGAGAGGGGCCTTGGAGCATTATGATGATAGGCGTCATGGGGTATTGTGATGAGAGTGGTCATAGAACATTGTGATGAAAGGGATCATGGAGCAATGTGATTACAGGGGCCATGGAGCATTTTGAATGCATAGTCCATGGAGCAGTGTGATGACAGGGGTCATGGAGCATTGTGATGAATGTGGTCATAGTTCATTGTGATGATAAGTGTCCAGGAACATTGTGATGACATGGATCATGGAGCATTGTGATGACAAGGGCCATGGCGAATTGTGATGACAGGTGTCATGGGGCATTGTGATGACAGTGGTCATCTAGAATAGTGATGAAAGGTAACATGGAGCACTGTGATAACAGGGGCCATGGAGCATTGTGATGACAAAGGCCATGGAGCATTTTGATGACAAGTGTCATGGAGCATTGTGATGAGACGGGCATGGAGCATTATGATGCCAAGAGTTCTGGAGCATTGCGTTGACAAGGGCATGGAGCATTGTGATGACAAGGGCCATGGCCAAATCTGATGACAGGTGTCATCGGGCATTGTGATGACAGAGGTTATCTAGCATTGTGATGAAAGGTACAATGGATCAATGTGATAACAGGGGCCATGGAGCATTGTGATGATAAAGGCCATGGAGCATTTTAATGAAAAGTGTCATGGAGAATTGTGATGAGACGGGCATGGAGCATTATGATGACAAGAGTTCTGGAGCATTGCGTTGACAAGGGAATGGAGCATTGTGATTACAGGGACCATGGAGGACAGTGATGACATCTGTCATGGAACATTGTGCTGACAGGGGCCATGGAGCATTGTGATGACAGGTATAATGTGGCATTGTAATGACAGTGGTCATAGAGCATTGTGATGAAATGGATCATGGAGCAATGTGATTACAGGGACCATGTAGCATTGCGAATGCATAGGCTATGGAGCATTGTGATGACAGGAGTCAAGGAGCATTGTGATGTAAGTGGTCATGGATCATTGTGATGACAAGTGTCCTGGACCATTGTGATGACACGGGTCATGGAGCATTGTGATGGCAAGGGCCATGGCGAATTGTTATGACATGTGTCTTGGGGCATTGTGATGACAGTGGTCATCTAGAATTGTGATAAAAGGTATCATGGAGCACTGTGATGACAGGGGCCATGGAGTATTGTAATGACAAGGCCATGGAACATTGTGATGACAAGTATCATGGAGCTTTGTGATGACACGAGCATTCATCATTATGATGACAAGAGTTCTGGAGCATTGTGATGACAAGGGCATGGAGCATTGTGATTACAGGGTCATGGAGCATTGTGATGACAACTGTCATGGAACATTGTGATGACAGGGTTCATGGAGCATTGTGATGACAAGTGCGATGGCGAATTGTGATGACAGGTTTCATGGGGCATTGTGTTGAAAGGGGCATGGAGCATTGTGACGACAATGGTCATGGAGCATTGTGATGACTGGTATCATGGAGCATTGTTCTGAGAAAGGTCATGGGGCAGTGTAATGACAAGTATCATGGAGGATGTGATGAAAGGAGTCATGGAGCATTGTGATTAAATGGATCATGAGGCATTTTGATGACAAGAGTCATGGAACATTGTGATGACAGGGCTAATGGAGCATTGTGATGACAAGGGCTATGGAGCATTGTGGTGACAAGGGCTATGGAGCATTGTGATGACAGGTGTCATGCAGCATTGTGATGAAAGGGGTCATGGATCACTACGATGACATGTGTAATGGAGCATTGTGATGATATGGACATGGAGCATTGTGATAACAGGGGCCAGGGAGCTTTGAGATGACAAGAGCAGGGAACATTCTGATGACAGCAGTCTTGTATCATTGTGATGATACCTGTCATGGAACATTGTGCTGACAGGGGCTATAGAGCATTGTGATGACAGGTGTCATGTGGCATTGTGATGACAGTGGTCATAGAGCATTGTGATGAAAAGGATCATGGAGCAATGTGATTACAGGGGCCATGGAGCATTGTGAATACATAGGCCATGGAGCATTGTGATGACAGGGGTCAAGGAGCATTGTGATGAAAGTGGACATGGAGCACTGTGATGACACGGGCATGCAGCATTATGATGACAAGAGTTCTGGAGCATTGTGATGAAAAGGGTATGGAGCATTGTGATTACAGGGGACCAGGAGCATTGTGATTACATGGGCAGTGAATATTGTGATGACAGGGGTCATGGAGCACTGTGATGACTAGTGTCATGGAACATTGTGATGAGAGGGATCATGGAGCACTGTGATGAGAGGGGCCTTGGAGCATTATGATGATAGGCGTCATGGGACATTGTGATGACAGCGGTCTTGGAGCATTGTGATGAAAGGGATCATGGAGCAATGTGATTACAGGGGCCATGGAGCATTGTGAATGCATAGGCCATGGAGCAATGAAATGACAGGGGTCAAGGAGCATTGTGATGTAAGTTGTCATGGAGCATTGTGATGACAAGTGTCCATGAACATTGTGATGACATGGTTCATGGAGCTTTGTGATGACAAGTGCCATGGCGAATTGTGATGACAGGTGTCATGGGGCATTGTGATGACAGTGGTCATGTAGAATTGTAATGAAAGGTAACATGGAGGACTCTGACGACAGGGGCCGTGGAGCACTGTGATGACAGTGGTCATCTAGAATTGTGATGAAATATACCAGGGAGCATTGTGATGACAGGGGTCATGGATCACCGCAATTATAGGGGCCAGGGAGCATTGTGAATACAAAGATCATGGAGCATTGAGATGACAGGGGTCATGGATCATTGTGATGACAAGGGTCCTGGAACCTTGTGATGACACGGTTCATGGAGCATTGTGATGACAAGGTTCTTCAAGCATTGTGGTGACACGGGCATGGAGCATTATGATGACAAGAGTTCTGGAGCATTGTGATGAAAAGGGTATGGAGCACTGTGATTACAGGAGACCAGGAGCATTGTGATTACATGGGCAGTGAATATTGTGATGACAGGGGTTCATGGAGCACTGTGATGACAAGTGTCATGGAACATTGTGATGACAGGGTTCATGGAGCATTGTGATGAGAGGGGCCTTGGAGCATTATGATGATACGCGTCATGGGGCCTTGTGATGACAGCGGTCTTGGAGCATTGTGATGAAAGGGATCATGGAGCAATGTGATTACAGGGGCCATGGAGCATTTTGAATGCATAGGCCATGGAGCAGTGTGATGACAGGGGTCATGGAGCATTGTGATGAATGTGGTCATAGTTCATTGTGATGATAAGTGTCCAGGAACATTGTGATGACATGGATCATGGAGCATTGTGATGACAAGGGCCATGGCGAATTGTGATGACAGGTGTCATGGGGCATTGTGATGACAGTGGTCATCTAGAATTGTGATGAAAGGTAACATGGAGCACTGTGATAACAGGGGCCATGGAGCATTGTGATGACAAAGGCCATGGAGCATTTTGATGACAAGTGTCATGGAGCATTGTGATGAGACGGGCATGGAGCATTATGATGCCCAGAGTTCTGGAGCATTGTGGTGACAAGGGCATGGAGCATTGTGATGACAAGGGCCATGGCCAATTCTGATGACAGGTGTCATCGGGCATTGTGATGACAGAGGTTATCTAGCATTGTGATGAAAGGTACAATGGATCAATGTGATAACAGGGGCCATGGAGCATTGTGATGATAAAAGCCATGGAGCATTTTAATGAAAAGTTTCATGGAGAATTGTGATGAGACGGGCATGGAGCATTATGATGACAAGAGTTCTGGAGCATTGCGTTGACAAGGGAATGGAGCATTGTGATTACAGGGACCATGGAGGATAGTGGTGACATCTGTCATGGAACATTGTGATGACAGTGGTCATGGAGCATTGTAATGACAGGGGCCATGGAGCATTGTGATGACAGGGGTCATGGGGCATTGTGATGACAGTGGTCATGGAGCATTGTGATGAAAGGGGTCATGGAGCACTGTGATCACAGGGGCCATGTATAATTGTGATGACAAAGACCATGGAGCATTGTGATGACAGTTGTCATGGAGCATTGTGTTGAAAGGGGCATGGAGCATTGTGACGACAATGGTCATGGAGCATTGTGATGACTGGTATCATGGAGCATTGTTCTGAAAAAGGTCATGGGGCAGTGTAATGACAAGTATCATGGAGGATGTGATGAAAGGAGTCATGGAGCATTGTGATTAAATGGATCATGAGGCATTTTGATGACAAGAGTCATGGAACATTGTGATGACAGGGCTAATGGAGCATTGTGATGACAAGGGCTA
The DNA here is from genome assembly GCF_965194805.1 of Balaenoptera borealis. Lineage (NCBI taxonomy): Eukaryota > Metazoa > Chordata > Mammalia > Artiodactyla > Balaenopteridae > Balaenoptera > Balaenoptera borealis. The sequence continues at coordinate 131,977 of NW_028123287.1, forward strand.
TGGAGCATTGTGATGACTGGGGTCATGGAGCATTGTGATGAAAGGGGTCATGGATCACATCGATGACATGGGTAATGGAGCATTGTGATGATATGAGCATGGAGCATTGTGATGACAGGGGCCAGGGAGCATTGAGAATGACAAGGGCAGGGAACATTGTGATGACAGCAGTCATGGATCATTGTGATGATACCTGTCATGGAACATTGTGCTGACAGGGGCTATAGAGCATTGTGATGACAGGTGTCATGTGGCATTGTGATGACAGTGGTCATAGAGCATTGTGATGAAAGTGGTCGTGGAGAACTGTGATGACAAGGGAATGGAGCTTTATGATGACAAGAGTTCTGGAGCATTGTGATGACAAGGGTATGGAGCATTGTGATTACAGGGGACCAGGAGCATTGTGATTACATGGGCAGTGAATATTGTGATGACAGGGGTCATGGAGCACTGTGATGACTAGTGTCATGGAACATTGTGATGACAGGGATCATGGAGCATTGTGATGAGAGGGGGCTTGGAGCATTATGATGATAGGCGTCATGGGGCATTGTGATGACAGCGGTCTTGGAGTATTGTGATGAAAGGGATCATGGAGCAATGTGATTACAGGAGCCATGGAGCATTGTGAATGCATAGGCCATGGAGCAATGGAATGACAGGGGTCAAGGAGCATTGTGATGTAAGTTGTCATGGAGCATTGTGATGACTCTTGTCCATGAACATTGTGATGACATAGTTCATGGAGCATTGTGATGACAGGTGTCATGTGGAATTGTGATGAGAGCGGTCATATAGAATTGTGATTAAAGGTATCAGGGAGGACTCTGATAACAGGGGCCGTGGAGCACTGTGATGACAGTGGTCATCTAGAATTGTGATGAAATATACCAGGGAGCATTGTGATGACAGGGGTCATGGATCACCGCAATTATAGAGGCCATGGAGCATTGTGAATACAAAGATCATGGAGCATTGAGATGACAGGGGTCACGGATCATTGTGATGACAAGGGTCCTGGAACCTTGTGATGACACGGTTCATGGAGCATTGTGATGACAAGGTTCTTCAAGCATTGTGATGACACGGGCATGGAGCATTATGATGACAAGAGTTCTGGAGCATTGTGATGACAAGGGTATGGAGCACTATGATTACAGGGGACCAGGAGCATTGTGATTACATGGGCAGTGAATATTGTGATGACAGGGGTCATGGAGCACTGTGATGACTAGTGTCATGGAACATTGTGATGACAGGGATCATGGAGCATTGTGATGAGAGGGGCCTTAGAGCATTATGATGATAGGCGTCATGGGGCATTGTGATGACAGCGGTCTTGGAGCATTGTGATGAAAGGGATCATGGAGCAATGTGCTTACAGGAGCCATGGAGCATTGTGAATGCATAGGCCATGGAGCAATGAAATGACAGGGGTCAAGGAGCATTGTGATGTAAGTTGTCATGGAGCATTGTGATGACAAGTGTCCATGAACATTGTGATGACATGGTTCATGGAGCATTGTGATGACAAGTGCCATGGCGAATTGTGATGACAGGTGTCATGGGGCATTGTGATGACAGTGGTCATGTAGAATTGTAATGAAAGGTATCATGGAGGACTCTGACGACAGGGGCCGTGGAGCACTGTGATGACAGTGGTCATCTAGAATTGTGATGAAATATACCAGGGAGCATTGTGATGACAGGGGTCATGGATCACCGCAATTATAGGGGCCAGGGAGCATTGTGAATACAAAGATCATGGAGCATTGAGATGACAGGGGTCATGGATCATTGTGATGACAAGGGTCCTAGAACCTTGTGATGACACGGTTCATGGAGCATTGTGATGACAAGGTTCTTCAAGCATTGTGATGACACGGGCATGGAGCATTATGATGACAAGAGTTCTGGAGCATTGTGATGAAAAGGGTATGGAGCACTGTGATTACAGGAGACCAGGAGCATTGTGATTACATGGGCAGTGAATATTGTGATGACAGGGGTTCATGGAGCACTGTGATGACAAGTGTCATGGAACATTGTGATGACAGGGTTCATGGAGCATTGTGATGAGAGGGGCCTTGGAGCATTATGATGATAGGCGTCATGGGGTATTGTGATGAGAGTGGTCATAGAACATCGTGATGAAAGGGATCATGGAGCAATGTGATTACAGGGGCCATGGAGCATTTTGAATGCATAGGCCATGGAGCAGTGTGATGACAGGGGTCATGGATCATTGTGATGAGAGGGGCCTTAGAGCATTATGATAATAGGCGTCATGGGGCATTGTGATGACAGCGGTCTTGGAGCATTGTGATGAAAGGGATCATGGAGCAATGTGCTTACAGGAGCCATGGAGCATGGTGAATGCATAGGCCATGGAGCAATGGAATGACAGGGGTCAAGGAGCATTGTGATGTAAGTTGTCATGGAGCATTGTGATGACTATTGTCCATGAACATTGTGATGACATGGTTCATGGAGCTTTGTGATGACAAGTGCCATGGCGAATTGTGATGACAGGTGTCATGGGACATTGTGATGACAGTGGTCATCTAGAATAGTGATGAAAGGTACCATGGATCACTGTGATAACAGGGGCCATGGAGCATTGTGATGATAAAGGCCATGGAGCATTTTAATGAAAAGTGTCATGGAGAATTGTGATGAGACGGGCATGGAGCATTATGATGACAAGAGTTCTGGAGCATTGCGTTGACAAGGGAATGGAGCATTGTGATTACAGGGACCATGGAGGAGAGTGATGACATCTGTCATGGAACATTGTGCTGACAGGGGCCATGGAGCATTGTGATGACAGGTATAATGTGACATTGTAATGACAGGGGTCATAGAGCATTGTGATGAAATGGATCATGGAGCAATGTGATTACAGGGACCATGTAGCATTGCGAATGCATAGGCTATGGAGCATTGTGATGACAGGAGTCAAGGAGCATTGTGATGTAAGTGGTCATGGATCATTGTGATGACAAGTGTCCTGGACCATTGTGATGACACGGGTCATGGAGCATTGTGATGGCAAGGGCCATGGCGAATTGTGATGACATGTGTCTTGGGGCATTGTGATGACAGTGGTCATCTAGAATTGTGATAAAAGGTATCATGGAGCACTGTGATGACAGGGGCCATGGAGTATTGTAATGACAAGGCCATGGAACATTGTGATGACAAGTATCATGGAGCTTTGTGATGACACGAGCATTCATCATTATGATGACAAGAGTTCTGGAGCATTGTGATGACAAGGGCATGGAGCATTGTGATTACAGGGTCATGGAGCATTGTGATGACAACTGTCATGGAACATTGTGATGACAGGGTTCATGGAGCATTGTGATTAAAGGGGCCATGGAGCATTTTGATGACAAGGGCAGGCGAACATTTTGATTACATTGGTAATGGAGCATTGTGATGACATGGGCAGGGAACATTGTGAAGACAGGTGTAATGGAACATTGTGATTACAGGGGACATGGAGCATTTTGATGACATGGGCAGACAACATTGTGATGACAGGTGTCATGGAGCATTGTGATGACAATTGTCATGGAACGTTGTGCTGACAGGGATCATGGAGCATTGTGATGAGACGGTCATTGGAGCATTGTGATGACAGGCGTACTGGAGCCTTCTGAGGAAAGGTGTCATGAGTCATTGTGATTACAGCGATCATGGAACATTGTGATGACAGTGGTCATGGAGCATTGTAATGACAGGGGCCATGGAGCATTGTGATGACAGGGGTCATGGGGCATTGTGATGACAGTGGTCATGGAGCATTGTGATGAAAGGGGTCATGGAGCACTGTGATCACAGGGGCCATGTATAATTGTGATGACAAAGGCCATGGAGCATTGTGATGACAGTTGTCATGGAGCATTGTGTTGAAAGGGGCATGGAGCATTGTGACGACAATGGTCATGGAGCATTGTGATGACTGGTATCATGGAGCATTGTTCTGAAAGAGGTCATGGGGCAGTGTAATGACAAGTATCATGGAGGATGTGATGAAAGGAGTCATGGAGCATTATGATTAAATGGATCATGAGGCATTTTGATGACAAGAGTCATGGAACATTGTGATGACAGGGCTAATGGAGCATTGTGATGACAAGGGCTATGGAGCATTGTGATGAATGGGGTCATGGGGCATGGTGATGACAGTGGTCATGGAGCATTGTGATGACAAAGACCACGGAGCATTGTGATGACAGGTGTCATGCAGCATTGTGATGAAAGGGGTCATGGATCACTACGATGACATGGGTAATGGAGCATTGTGATGATACGGGCATGGAGCATTGTGATGACAGGGGTCATGCAGCATTGTGATGACAGGGGCCATGCAGCATTTTGATGACATGGGCATGGAGCATAGTGATGACAAGAGTTCTGGAGCATTTTGATGACGAGGGCATGGATCATTTTGATGACAGGGGCCATGAAGCATTGAGATGACAAGGGAATGGAGCATTGTGATGAAAGCGGTCCTGGAGAATTGTGAGGAAACGGGTCATGGATTATTGTGATGGAAGGGTTCCTGGAGCATTCTGATGACAAGTGCCATGGAGCATTTTAATGAAAGGGGTACTGGAGCATTGTACAGAAATGGTTCATGGATCATCGTGATTACACGGATCATGGAATATTGTGATGACAAGGGTTTCGGAGCATTGCGACGACAGGGGTCATGGAGCATTGTAATAGCAGGGGTGATGGGGCATTGTGATGACAGGGGCATGGAGCATTGTGATGACAGAAGTCATAGAATATTGTGATGACAAGGGCCATGGAGCATTGTCATGAAAGGTCTTATCTGGCATTGTGATGAGAGTGGTCATGGAGCATTGTGATAAAAGTTGTCCTGAAGCACTGTTATTACAGGGGCCATGTAGAATTTTGATGACAAAGGCCATGGAGCATTGTGATGACAGGCATCATGGAGCAATTTGATGAAAGTGGTCATGGAGCATTGTGATGAAATGCGCCATGGAACATTGTGAAGACAAGTGTCCTGGAGCATTGTGATGACAAGGGCCATGGCCAATTCTGATGACAGGTGTCATGGAGCATTGTGATGACAGTGGTCATCTATCATTATGATGAAAGGTATCACGGAGCACTGTGATGACAGGGGCCATGGAGCATTGTGATGACACGGGCATGGAGCATTATGATGAGAAGTGATCTGGAGCATTGCGATGACAAGGGTATGGAGCATTGTGATTACAGGGACCATGGAGCATTGTGAATGCATAGGCCATGGAGCAATGAAATGACAGGGGTCAAGGAGCATTGTGATGTAAGTTGTCATGGAGCATTGTCATGACTATTGTCCATGAACATTGTGATGACATGGTTCATGGAGCATTGTGATGACAAGTGCCATGGCGAATTGTGATGACAGGTGTCATGTGGCATTGTGATGACAGTGGTCATGTAGAATTGTAATGAACGGTATCATGGAGGACTCTGACGACAGGGGCCGTGGAGCACTATGATGACAGTGGTCATCTAGAATTGTGATGAAATATACCAGGGAGCATTGTGATGACAGGGGTCATGGATCACCGCAATTATAGGGGCCAGGGAGCATTGTGAATACAAAGATCATGGAGCATTGAGATGACAGGGGTCATGGATCATTGTGATGACAAGGGTCCTGGAACCTTGTGATGACACGGTTCATGGAGCATTGTGATGACACGGGCATGGAGCATTATGATGACAAGAGTTCTGGAGCATTGTGATGAAAAGGGTATGAAGCACTGTGATTACAGGGGACCAGGAGCATTGTGATTACATGGGCAGTGCATATTGTGATGACAGGGGTTCATGGAGCACTGTGATGACAAGTGTCATGGAACATTGTGATGACAGGGTTCATGGAGCATTGTGATGAGAGGGGCCTTGGAGCATTATGATGATAGGCGTCATGGGGTATTGTGATGAGAGTGGTCATAGAACATTGTGATGAAAGGGATCATGGAGCAATGTGATTACAGGGGCCATGGAGCATTTTGAATGCATAGTCCATGGAGCAGTGTGATGACAGGGGTCATGGAGCATTGTGATGAATGTGGTCATAGTTCATTGTGATGATAAGTGTCCAGGAACATTGTGATGACATGGATCATGGAGCATTGTGATGACAAGGGCCATGGCGAATTGTGATGACAGGTGTCATGGGGCATTGTGATGACAGTGGTCATCTAGAATAGTGATGAAAGGTAACATGGAGCACTGTGATAACAGGGGCCATGGAGCATTGTGATGACAAAGGCCATGGAGCATTTTGATGACAAGTGTCATGGAGCATTGTGATGAGACGGGCATGGAGCATTATGATGCCAAGAGTTCTGGAGCATTGCGTTGACAAGGGCATGGAGCATTGTGATGACAAGGGCCATGGCCAAATCTGATGACAGGTGTCATCGGGCATTGTGATGACAGAGGTTATCTAGCATTGTGATGAAAGGTACAATGGATCAATGTGATAACAGGGGCCATGGAGCATTGTGATGATAAAGGCCATGGAGCATTTTAATGAAAAGTGTCATGGAGAATTGTGATGAGACGGGCATGGAGCATTATGATGACAAGAGTTCTGGAGCATTGCGTTGACAAGGGAATGGAGCATTGTGATTACAGGGACCATGGAGGACAGTGATGACATCTGTCATGGAACATTGTGCTGACAGGGGCCATGGAGCATTGTGATGACAGGTATAATGTGGCATTGTAATGACAGTGGTCATAGAGCATTGTGATGAAATGGATCATGGAGCAATGTGATTACAGGGACCATGTAGCATTGCGAATGCATAGGCTATGGAGCATTGTGATGACAGGAGTCAAGGAGCATTGTGATGTAAGTGGTCATGGATCATTGTGATGACAAGTGTCCTGGACCATTGTGATGACACGGGTCATGGAGCATTGTGATGGCAAGGGCCATGGCGAATTGTTATGACATGTGTCTTGGGGCATTGTGATGACAGTGGTCATCTAGAATTGTGATAAAAGGTATCATGGAGCACTGTGATGACAGGGGCCATGGAGTATTGTAATGACAAGGCCATGGAACATTGTGATGACAAGTATCATGGAGCTTTGTGATGACACGAGCATTCATCATTATGATGACAAGAGTTCTGGAGCATTGTGATGACAAGGGCATGGAGCATTGTGATTACAGGGTCATGGAGCATTGTGATGACAACTGTCATGGAACATTGTGATGACAGGGTTCATGGAGCATTGTGATGACAAGTGCGATGGCGAATTGTGATGACAGGTTTCATGGGGCATTGTGTTGAAAGGGGCATGGAGCATTGTGACGACAATGGTCATGGAGCATTGTGATGACTGGTATCATGGAGCATTGTTCTGAGAAAGGTCATGGGGCAGTGTAATGACAAGTATCATGGAGGATGTGATGAAAGGAGTCATGGAGCATTGTGATTAAATGGATCATGAGGCATTTTGATGACAAGAGTCATGGAACATTGTGATGACAGGGCTAATGGAGCATTGTGATGACAAGGGCTATGGAGCATTGTGGTGACAAGGGCTATGGAGCATTGTGATGACAGGTGTCATGCAGCATTGTGATGAAAGGGGTCATGGATCACTACGATGACATGTGTAATGGAGCATTGTGATGATATGGACATGGAGCATTGTGATAACAGGGGCCAGGGAGCTTTGAGATGACAAGAGCAGGGAACATTCTGATGACAGCAGTCTTGTATCATTGTGATGATACCTGTCATGGAACATTGTGCTGACAGGGGCTATAGAGCATTGTGATGACAGGTGTCATGTGGCATTGTGATGACAGTGGTCATAGAGCATTGTGATGAAAAGGATCATGGAGCAATGTGATTACAGGGGCCATGGAGCATTGTGAATACATAGGCCATGGAGCATTGTGATGACAGGGGTCAAGGAGCATTGTGATGAAAGTGGACATGGAGCACTGTGATGACACGGGCATGCAGCATTATGATGACAAGAGTTCTGGAGCATTGTGATGAAAAGGGTATGGAGCATTGTGATTACAGGGGACCAGGAGCATTGTGATTACATGGGCAGTGAATATTGTGATGACAGGGGTCATGGAGCACTGTGATGACTAGTGTCATGGAACATTGTGATGAGAGGGATCATGGAGCACTGTGATGAGAGGGGCCTTGGAGCATTATGATGATAGGCGTCATGGGACATTGTGATGACAGCGGTCTTGGAGCATTGTGATGAAAGGGATCATGGAGCAATGTGATTACAGGGGCCATGGAGCATTGTGAATGCATAGGCCATGGAGCAATGAAATGACAGGGGTCAAGGAGCATTGTGATGTAAGTTGTCATGGAGCATTGTGATGACAAGTGTCCATGAACATTGTGATGACATGGTTCATGGAGCTTTGTGATGACAAGTGCCATGGCGAATTGTGATGACAGGTGTCATGGGGCATTGTGATGACAGTGGTCATGTAGAATTGTAATGAAAGGTAACATGGAGGACTCTGACGACAGGGGCCGTGGAGCACTGTGATGACAGTGGTCATCTAGAATTGTGATGAAATATACCAGGGAGCATTGTGATGACAGGGGTCATGGATCACCGCAATTATAGGGGCCAGGGAGCATTGTGAATACAAAGATCATGGAGCATTGAGATGACAGGGGTCATGGATCATTGTGATGACAAGGGTCCTGGAACCTTGTGATGACACGGTTCATGGAGCATTGTGATGACAAGGTTCTTCAAGCATTGTGGTGACACGGGCATGGAGCATTATGATGACAAGAGTTCTGGAGCATTGTGATGAAAAGGGTATGGAGCACTGTGATTACAGGAGACCAGGAGCATTGTGATTACATGGGCAGTGAATATTGTGATGACAGGGGTTCATGGAGCACTGTGATGACAAGTGTCATGGAACATTGTGATGACAGGGTTCATGGAGCATTGTGATGAGAGGGGCCTTGGAGCATTATGATGATACGCGTCATGGGGCCTTGTGATGACAGCGGTCTTGGAGCATTGTGATGAAAGGGATCATGGAGCAATGTGATTACAGGGGCCATGGAGCATTTTGAATGCATAGGCCATGGAGCAGTGTGATGACAGGGGTCATGGAGCATTGTGATGAATGTGGTCATAGTTCATTGTGATGATAAGTGTCCAGGAACATTGTGATGACATGGATCATGGAGCATTGTGATGACAAGGGCCATGGCGAATTGTGATGACAGGTGTCATGGGGCATTGTGATGACAGTGGTCATCTAGAATTGTGATGAAAGGTAACATGGAGCACTGTGATAACAGGGGCCATGGAGCATTGTGATGACAAAGGCCATGGAGCATTTTGATGACAAGTGTCATGGAGCATTGTGATGAGACGGGCATGGAGCATTATGATGCCCAGAGTTCTGGAGCATTGTGGTGACAAGGGCATGGAGCATTGTGATGACAAGGGCCATGGCCAATTCTGATGACAGGTGTCATCGGGCATTGTGATGACAGAGGTTATCTAGCATTGTGATGAAAGGTACAATGGATCAATGTGATAACAGGGGCCATGGAGCATTGTGATGATAAAAGCCATGGAGCATTTTAATGAAAAGTTTCATGGAGAATTGTGATGAGACGGGCATGGAGCATTATGATGACAAGAGTTCTGGAGCATTGCGTTGACAAGGGAATGGAGCATTGTGATTACAGGGACCATGGAGGATAGTGGTGACATCTGTCATGGAACATTGTGATGACAGTGGTCATGGAGCATTGTAATGACAGGGGCCATGGAGCATTGTGATGACAGGGGTCATGGGGCATTGTGATGACAGTGGTCATGGAGCATTGTGATGAAAGGGGTCATGGAGCACTGTGATCACAGGGGCCATGTATAATTGTGATGACAAAGACCATGGAGCATTGTGATGACAGTTGTCATGGAGCATTGTGTTGAAAGGGGCATGGAGCATTGTGACGACAATGGTCATGGAGCATTGTGATGACTGGTATCATGGAGCATTGTTCTGAAAAAGGTCATGGGGCAGTGTAATGACAAGTATCATGGAGGATGTGATGAAAGGAGTCATGGAGCATTGTGATTAAATGGATCATGAGGCATTTTGATGACAAGAGTCATGGAACATTGTGATGACAGGGCTAATGGAGCATTGTGATGACAAGGGCTATGGAGCATTGTGATGACTGGGGTCATGGAGCATTGTGATGAAAGGGGTCATGGATCACATCGATGACATGGGTAATGGAGCATTGTGATGATATGAGCATGGAGCATTGTGATGACAGGGGCCAGGGAGCATTGAGAATGACAAGGGCAGGGAACATTGTGATGACAGCAGTCATGGATCATTGTGATGATACCTGTCATGGAACATTGTGCTGACAGGGGCTATAGAGCATTGTGATGACAGGTGTCATGTGGCATTGTGATGACAGTGGTCATAGAGCATTGTGATGAAAGTGGTCGTGGAGAACTGTGATGACAAGGGAATGGAGCTTTATGATGACAAGAGTTCTGGAGCATTGTGATGACAAGGGTATGGAGCATTGTGATTACAGGGGACCAGGAGCATTGTGATTACATGGGCAGTGAATATTGTGATGACAGGGGTCATGGAGCACTGTGATGACTAGTGTCATGGAACATTGTGATGACAGGGATCATGGAGCATTGTGATGAGAGGGGGCTTGGAGCATTATGATGATAGGCGTCATGGGGCATTGTGATGACAGCGGTCTTGGAGTATTGTGATGAAAGGGATCATGGAGCAATGTGATTACAGGAGCCATGGAGCATTGTGAATGCATAGGCCATGGAGCAATGGAATGACAGGGGTCAAGGAGCATTGTGATGTAAGTTGTCATGGAGCATTGTGATGACTCTTGTCCATGAACATTGTGATGACATAGTTCATGGAGCATTGTGATGACAGGTGTCATGTGGAATTGTGATGAGAGCGGTCATATAGAATTGTGATTAAAGGTATCAGGGAGGACTCTGATAACAGGGGCCGTGGAGCACTGTGATGACAGTGGTCATCTAGAATTGTGATGAAATATACCAGGGAGCATTGTGATGACAGGGGTCATGGATCACCGCAATTATAGAGGCCATGGAGCATTGTGAATACAAAGATCATGGAGCATTGAGATGACAGGGGTCACGGATCATTGTGATGACAAGGGTCCTGGAACCTTGTGATGACACGGTTCATGGAGCATTGTGATGACAAGGTTCTTCAAGCATTGTGATGACACGGGCATGGAGCATTATGATGACAAGAGTTCTGGAGCATTGTGATGACAAGGGTATGGAGCACTATGATTACAGGGGACCAGGAGCATTGTGATTACATGGGCAGTGAATATTGTGATGACAGGGGTCATGGAGCACTGTGATGACTAGTGTCATGGAACATTGTGATGACAGGGATCATGGAGCATTGTGATGAGAGGGGCCTTAGAGCATTATGATGATAGGCGTCATGGGGCATTGTGATGACAGCGGTCTTGGAGCATTGTGATGAAAGGGATCATGGAGCAATGTGCTTACAGGAGCCATGGAGCATTGTGAATGCATAGGCCATGGAGCAATGAAATGACAGGGGTCAAGGAGCATTGTGATGTAAGTTGTCATGGAGCATTGTGATGACAAGTGTCCATGAACATTGTGATGACATGGTTCATGGAGCATTGTGATGACAAGTGCCATGGCGAATTGTGATGACAGGTGTCATGGGGCATTGTGATGACAGTGGTCATGTAGAATTGTAATGAAAGGTATCATGGAGGACTCTGACGACAGGGGCCGTGGAGCACTGTGATGACAGTGGTCATCTAGAATTGTGATGAAATATACCAGGGAGCATTGTGATGACAGGGGTCATGGATCACCGCAATTATAGGGGCCAGGGAGCATTGTGAATACAAAGATCATGGAGCATTGAGATGACAGGGGTCATGGATCATTGTGATGACAAGGGTCCTAGAACCTTGTGATGACACGGTTCATGGAGCATTGTGATGACAAGGTTCTTCAAGCATTGTGATGACACGGGCATGGAGCATTATGATGACAAGAGTTCTGGAGCATTGTGATGAAAAGGGTATGGAGCACTGTGATTACAGGAGACCAGGAGCATTGTGATTACATGGGCAGTGAATATTGTGATGACAGGGGTTCATGGAGCACTGTGATGACAAGTGTCATGGAACATTGTGATGACAGGGTTCATGGAGCATTGTGATGAGAGGGGCCTTGGAGCATTATGATGATAGGCGTCATGGGGTATTGTGATGAGAGTGGTCATAGAACATCGTGATGAAAGGGATCATGGAGCAATGTGATTACAGGGGCCATGGAGCATTTTGAATGCATAGGCCATGGAGCAGTGTGATGACAGGGGTCATGGATCATTGTGATGACAAGTGTCCTGGACCATTGTGATGACACGGGTCATGGAGCATTGTGATGGCAAGGGCCATGGCGAATTGTGATGACATGTGTCTTGGGGCATTGTGATGACAGTGGTCATCTAGAATTGTGATAAAAGGTATCATGGAGCACTGTGATGACAGGGGCCATGGAGTATTGTAATGACAAGGCAATGGAACATTGTGATGACAAGTATCATGGAGCTTTGTGATGACACGAGCATTCATCATTATGATGACAAGAGTTCTGGAGCATCGTGATGACAAGGGCATGGAGCATTGTGATTACAGGGTCATGGAGCATTGTGATGACAACTGTCATGGAACATTGTGATGACAGGGTTCATGGAGCATTGTGATTAAAGGGGCCATGGAGCATTTTGATGACAAGGGCAGGCGAACATTTTGATTACATTGGTAATGGAGCATTGTGATGACATGGGTAGGGAACATTGTGAAGACAGGTGTAATGGAACATTGTGATTACAGGGGACATGGAGCATTTTGATGACATGGGCAGGCAACATTGTGATGACAGGTGTCATGGAGCATTGTGATGACAATTGTCATGGAACGTTGTGCTGACAGGGATCATGGAGCATTGTGATGAGACGGTCATTGGAGCATTGTGATGACAGGCGTACTGGAGCCTTCTGAGGAAAGGTGTCATGAGTCATTGTGATTACAGCGATCATGGAACATTGTGATGACAGTGGTCATGGAGCATTGTAATGACAGGGGCCATGGAGCATTGTGATGACAGGGGTCATGGGGCATTGTGATGACAGTGGTCATGGAGCATTGTGATGAAAGGGGTCATGGAGCACTGTGATCACAGGGGCCATGTATAATTGTGATGACAAAGGCCATGGAGCATTGTGATGACAGTTGTCATGGAGCATTGTGTTGAAAGGGGCATGGAGCATTGTGACGACAATGGTCATGGAGCATTGTGATGACTGGTATCATGGAGCATTGTTCTGAAAGAGGTCATGGGGCGGTGTAATGACAAGTATCATGGAGGATGTGATGAAAGGAGTCATGGAGCATTGTGATTAAATGGATCATGAGGCATTTTGATGACAAGAGTCATGGAACATTGTGATGACAGGGCTAATGGAGCATTGTGATGACAAGGGCTATGGAGCATTGTGATGAATGGGGTCATGGGGCATGGTGATGACAGTGGTCATGGAGCATTGTGATGACAAAGACCACGGAGCATTGTGATGACAGGTGTCATGCAGCATTGTGATGAAAGGGGTCATGGATCACTACGATGACATGGGTAATGGAGCATTGTGATGATACGGGCATGGAGCATTGTGATGACAGGGGTCATGCAGCATTGTGATGACAGGGGCCATGCAGCATTTTGATGACATGGGCATGGAGCATAGTGATGACAAGAGTTCTGGAGCATTTTGATGACGAGGGCATGGATCATTTTGATGACAGGGGCCATGAAGCATTGAGATGACAAGGGAATGGAGCATTGTGATGAAAGCGGTCCTGGAGAATTGTGAGGAAACGGGTCATGGATTATTGTGATGGAAGGGTTCCTGGAGCATTCTGATGACAAGTGCCATGGAGCATTTTAATGAAAGGGGTACTGGAGCATTGTACAGAAATGGTTCATGGATCATCGTGATTACACGGATCATGGAATATTGTGATGACAAGGGTTTCGGAGCATTGCGACGACAGGGGTCATGGAGCATTGTAATAGCAGGGGTGATGGGGCATTGTGATGACAGGGGCATGGAGCATTGTGATGACAGAAGTCATAGAATATTGTGATGACAAGGGCCATGGAGCATTGTCATGAAAGGTCTTATCTGGCATTGTGATGAGAGTGGTCATGGAGCATTGTGATAAAAGTTGTCCTGAAGCACTGTTATTACAGGGGCCATGTAGAATTTTGATGACAAAGGCCATGGAGCATTGTGATGACAGGCATCATGGAGCAATTTGATGAAAGTGGTCATGGAGCATTGTGATGAAATGCGCCATGGAACATTGTGAAGACAAGTGTCCTGGAGCATTGTGATGACAAGGGCCATGGCCAATTCTGATGACAGGTGTCATGGAGCATTGTGATGACAGTGGTCATCTATCATTATGATGAAAGGTATCACGGAGCACTGTGATGACAGGGGCCATGGAGCATTGTGATGACACGGGCATGGAGCATTATGATGAGAAGTGATCTGGAGCATTGCGATGACAAGGGTATGGAGCATTGTGATTACAGGGACCATGGAGCATTGTGAATGCATAGGCCATGGAGCAATGAAATGACAGGGGTCAAGGAGCATTGTGATGTAAGTTGTCATGGAGCATTGTCATGACTATTGTCCATGAACATTGTGATGACATGGTTCATGGAGCATTGTGATGACAAGTGCCATGGCGAATTGTGATGACAGGTGTCATGCGGCATTGTGATGACAGTGGTCATGTAGAATTGTAATGAACGGTATCATGGAGGACTCTGACGACAGGGGCCGTGGAGCACTGTGATGACAGTGGTCATCTAGAATTGTGATGAAATATACCAGGGAGCATTGTGATGACAGGGGTCATGGATCACCGCAATTATAGGGGCCAGGGAGCATTGTGAATACAAAGATCATGGAGCATTGAGATGACAGGGGTCATGGATCATTGTGATGACAAGGGTCCTGGAACCTTGTGATGACACGGTTCATGGAGCATTGTGATGACAAGGTTCTTCAAGCATTGTGATGACACGGGCATGGAGCATTATGATGACAAGAGTTCTGGAGCATTGTGATGAAAAGGGTATGGAGCACTGTGATTACAGGGGACCAGGAGCATTGTGATTACATGGGCAGTGAATATTGTGATGACAGGTGTTCATGGAGCACTGTGATGACAAGTGTCATGGAACATTGTGATGACAGGGTTCATGGAGCATTGTGATGAGAGGGGCCTTGGAGCATTATGATGATAGGCGTCATGGGGTATTGTGATGAGAGTGGTCATAGAACATTGTGATGAAAGGGATCATGGAGCAATGTGATTACAGGGGCCATGGAGCATTTTGAATGCATAGTCCATGGAGCAGTGTGATGACAGGGGTCATGGAGCATTGTGATGAATGTGGTCATAGTTCATTGTGATGATAAGTGTCCAGGAACATTGTGATGACATGGATCATGGAGCATTGTGATGACAAGGGCCATGGCGAATTGTGATGACAGGTGTCATGGGGCATTGTGATGACAGTGGTCATCGAGAATTATGAGGAAAGGTAACATGGAGCACTGTGATAACAGGGGCCATGGAGCATTGTGATGACAAAGGCCATGGAGCATTTTGATGACAAGTGTCATGGAGCATTGTGATGAGACGGGCATGGAGCATTATGATGCCAAGAGTTCTGGAGCATTGCGTTGACAAGGGCATGGAGCATTGTGATGACAAGGGCCATGGCCAATTCTGATGACAGGTGTCATCGGGCATTGTGATGACAGAGGTTATCTAGCATTGTGATGAAAGGTACCATGGATCACTGTGATAACAGGGGCCATGGAGCATTGTGATGATAAAGGCCATGGAGCATTTTAATGAAAACTGTCATGGAGAATTGTGATGAGACGGGCATGGAGCATTATGATGACAAGAGTTCTGGAGCATTGCGTTGACAAGGGAATGGAGCATTGTGATTACAGGGACCATGGAGGAGATTGATGACATCTGTCATGGAACATTGTGCTGAAAGGGGCCATGGAGCATTGTGATGACAGGTATAATGTGGCATTGTAATGACAGTGGTCATAGAGCATTGTGATGAAATGGATCATGGAGCAATGTGATTACAGGGACCATGTAGCATTGCGAATGCATAGGCTATGGAGCATTGTGATGACAGGAGTCAAGGAGCATTGTGATGTAAGTGGTCATGGATCATTGTGATGAAAAGTGTCCTGGACCATTGTGATGACACGGGTCATGGAGCATTGTGATGGCAAGGGCCATGGCGAATTGTGATGACATGTGTCTTGGGGCATTGTGATGACAGTGGTCATCTAGAATTGTGATAAAAGGTATCATGGAGCACTGTGATGACAGGGGCCATGGAGTATTGTAATGACAAGGCCATGGAACATTGTGATGACAAGTATCATGGAGCTTTGTGATGACACGAGCATTCATCATTATGATGACAAGAGTTCTGGAGCATCGTGATGACAAGGGCATGGAGCATTGTGATTACAGGGTCATGGAGCATTGTGATGACAACTGTCATGGAACATTGTGATGACAGGGTTCATGGAGCATTGTGATTAAAGGGGCCATGGAGCATTTTGATGACAAGGGCAGGCGAACATTTTGATTACATTGGTAATGGAGCATTGTGATGACATGGGCAGGGAACATTGTGAAGACAGGTGTAATGGAACATTGTGATTACAGGGGACATGGAGCATTTTGATGACATGGGCAGGCAACATTGTGATGACAGGTGTCATGGAGCATTGTGATGACAATTGTCATGGAACGTTGTGCTGACAGGGATCATGGAGCATTGTGATGAGACGGTCATTGGAGCATTGTGATGACAGGCGTACTGGAGCCTTCTGAGGAAAGGTGTCATGAGTCATTGTGATTACAGCGATCATGGAACATTGTGATGACAGTGGTCATGGAGCATTGTAATGACAGGGGTCATGGAGCATTGTGATGACAGGGGTCATGGGGCATTGTGATGACAGTGGTCATGGAGCATTGTGATGAAAGGGGTCATGGAGCACTGTGATCACAGGGGCCATGTATAATTGTGATGACAAAGGCCATGGAGCATTGTGATGACAGTTGTCATGGAGCATTGTGTTGAAAGGGGCATGGAGCATTGTGACGACAATGGTCATGGAGCATTGTGATGACTGGTATCATGGAGCATTGTTCTGAAAGAGGTCATGGGGCAGTGTAATGACAAGTATCATGGAGGATGTGATGAAAGGAGTCATGGAGCATTGTGATTAAATGGATCATGAGGCATTTTGATGACAAGAGTCATGGAACATTGTGATGACAGCGCTAATGGAGCATTGTGATGACAAGGGCTATGGAGCATTGTGATGAATGGGGTCATGGGGCATGGTGATGACAGTGGTCATGGAGCATTGTGATGACAAAGACCACGGAGCATTGTGATGACAGGTGTCATGCAGCATTGTGCTGTAAGGCGTCATGGATCACTACGATGACATGGGTAATGGAGCATTGTGATGATACGGGCATGGAGCATTGTGATGACAGGGGTCATGCAGCATTGTGATGACAGGGGCCATGCAGCATTTTGATGACATGGGCATGGAGCATAGTGATGACAAGAGTTCTGGAGCATTTTGATGACAAGGGCATGAATCATTTTGATGACAGGGGCCATGAAGCATTGAGATGACAAGGGAATGGAGCATTGTGATGAAAGCGGTCCTGGAGAATTGTGAGGAAACGGGTCATGGATTATTGTGATGGAAGGGTTCCTGGAGCATTCTGATGACAAGTGCCATGGAGCATTTTAATGAAAGGGGTACTGGAGCATTGTACAGAAATGGTTCATGGATCATCGTGATTACACGGATCATGGAATATTGTGATGACAAGGGTTTCGGAGCATTGCGACGACAGGGGTCATGGAGCATTGTAATAGCAGGGGTGATGGGGCATTGTGATGACAGGGGCATGGAGCATTGTGATGACAGAAGTCATAGAATATTGTGATGACAAGGGCCATGGAGCATTGTCATGAAAGGTCTTATCTGGCATTGTGATGAGAGTGGTCATGGAGCATTGTGATAAAAGTTGTCCTGAAGCACTGTTATTACAGGGGCCATGTAGAATTTTGATGACAAAGGCCATGGAGCATTGTGATGACAGGCATCATGGAGCAATTTGATGAAAGTGGTCATGGAGCATTGTGATGAAATGCGCCATGGAACATTGTGAAGACAAGTGTCCTGGAGCATTGTGATGACAAGGGCCATGGCCAATTCTGATGACAGGTGTCATGGAGCATTGTGATGACAGTGGTCATCTATCATTATGATGAAAGGTATCACGGAGCACTGTGATGACAGGGGCCATGGAGCATTGTGATGACACGGGCATGGAGCATTATGATGAGAAGTGATCTGGAGCATTGCGATGACAAGGGTATGGAGCATTGTGATTACAGGGACCATGGAGCATTGTGAATGCATAGGCCATGGAGCAATGAAATGACAGGGGTCAAGGAGCATTGTGATGTAAGTTGTCATGGAGCATTGTCATGACTATTGTCCATGAACATTGTGATGACATGGTTCATGGAGCATTGTGATGACAAGTGCCATGGCGAATTGTGATGACAGGTGTCATGCGGCATTGTGATGACAGTGGTCATGTAGAATTGTAATGAACGGTATCATGGAGGACTCTGACAACAGGGGCCGTGGAGCACTGTGATGACAGTGGTCATCTAGAATTGTGATGAAATATACCAGGGAGCATTGTGATGACAGGGGTCATGGATCACCGCAATTATAGGGGCCAGGGAGCATTGTGAATACAAAGATCATGGAGCATTGAGATGACAGGGGTCATGGATCATTGTGATGACAAGGGTCCTGGAACCTTGTGAAGACACGGTTCATGGAGCATTGTGATGACAAGGTTCTTCAAGCATTGTGATGACACGGGCATGGAGCATTATGATGACAAGAGTTCTGGAGCATTGTGATGAAAAGGGTATGGAGCACTGTGATTACAGGGGACCAGGAGCATTGTGATTACATGGGCAGTGAATATTGTGATGACAGGGGTTCATGGAGCACTGTGATGACAAGTGTCATGGAACATTGTGATGACAGGGTTCATGGAGCATTGTGATGAGAGGGGCCTTGGAGCATTATGATGATAGGCGTCATGGGGTATTGTGATGAGAGTGGTCATAGAACATTGTGATGAAAGGGATCATGGAGCAATGTGATTACAGGGGCCATGGAGCATTTTGAATGCATAGTCCATGGAGCAGTGTGATGACAGGGGTCATGGAGCATTGTGATGAATGTGGTCATAGTTCATTGTGATGATAAGTGTCCAGGAACATTGTGATGACATGGATCATGGAGCATTGTGATGACAAGGGCCATGGCGAATTGTGATGACAGGTGTCATGGGGCATTGTGATGACAGTGGTCATCGAGAATTATGAGGAAAGGTAACATGGAGCACTGTGATAACAGGGGCCATGGAGCATTGTGATGACAAAGGCCATGGAGCATTTTGATGACAAGTGTCATGGAGCATTGTGATGAGACGGGCATGGAGCATTATGATGCCAAGAGTTCTGGAGCATTGCGTTGACAAGGCATGGAGCATTGTGATGACAAGGGCCATGGCCAATTCTGATGACAGGTGTCATCGGGCATTGTGATGACAGAGGTTATCTAGCATTGTGATGAAAGGTACAATGGATCAATGTGATAACAGGGGCCATGGAGCATTGTGATGATAAAGGCCATGGAGCATTTTAATGAAAAGTGTCATGGAGAATTGTGATGAGACGGGCATGGAGCATTATGATGACAAGAGTTCTGGAGCATTGCGTTGACAAGGGAATGGAGCATTGTGATTACAGCGACCATGGAGGACAGTGATGACATCTGTCATGGAACATTGTGCTGACAGGGGCCATGGAGCATTGTGATGACAGGTATAATGTGGCATTGTAATGACAGTGGTCATAGAGCATTGTGATGAAATGGATCATGGAGCAATGTGATTACAGGGACCATGTAGCATTGCGAATGCATAGGCTATGGAGCATTGTGATGACAGGAGTCAAGGAGCATTGTGATGTAAGTGGTCATGGATCATTGTGATGACAAGTGTCCTGGACCATTGTGATGACACGGGTCATGGAGCATTGTGATGGCAAGGGCCATGGCGAATTGTTATGACATGTGTCTTGGGGCATTGTGATGACAGTGGTCATCTAGAATTGTGATAAAAGGTATCATGGAGCACTGTGATGACAGGGGCAATGGAGTATTGTAATGACAAGGCAATGGAACATTGTGATGACAAGTATCATGGAGCTTTGTGATGACACGAGCATTCATCATTATGATGACAAGAGTTCTGGAGCATTGTGATGACAAGGGCATGGAGCAATGTGATTACAGGGTCATGGAGCATTGTGATGACAACTGTCATGGAACATTGTGATGACAGGGTTCATGGAGCATTGTGATGACAAGTGCGATGGCGAATTGTGATGACAGGTGTCATGGGGCATTGTGTTGAAAGGGGCATGGAGCATTGTGACGACAATGGTCATGGAGCATTGTGATGACTGGTATCATGGAACATTGTTCTGAAAAAGGTCATGGGGCAGTGTAATGACAAGTATCATGGAGGATGTGATGAAAGGAGTCATGGAGCATTGTGATTAAATGGATCATGAGGCATTTTGATGACAAGAGTCATGGAACATTGTGATGACAGGGCTAATGGAGCATTGTGATGACAAGGGCTATGGAGCATTGTGATGACAAGGGCTATGGAGCATTGTGATGACAGGTGTCATGCAGCATTGTGATGAAAGGGGTCATGGATCACTACGATGACATGTGTAATGGAGCATTGTGATGATATGGACATGGAGCATTGTGATAACAGGGGCCAGGGAGCATTGAGATGACAAGAGCAGGGAACATTCTGATGACAGCAGTCTTGTATCATTGTGATGATACCTGTCATGGAACATTGTGCTGACAGGGGCTATAGAGCAATGTGATGACAGGTGTCATGTGGCATTGTGATGACAGTGGTCATAGAGCATTGTGATGAAAAGGATCATGGAGCAATGTGATTACAGGGGCCATGGAGCATTGTGAATACATAGGCCATGGAGCATTGTGATGACAGGGGTCAAGGAGCATTGTGATGAAAGTGGACATGGAGCACTGTGATGACACGGGCATGCAGCATTATGATGACAAGAGTTCTGGAGCATTGTGATGAAAAGGGTATGGAGCATTGTGATTACAGGGGACCAGGAGCATTGTGATTACATGGGCAGTGAATATTGTGATGACAGGGGTCATGGAGCACTGTGATGACTAGTGTCATGGAACATTGTGATGAGAGGGATCATGGAGCACTGTGATGAGAGGGGCCTTGGAGCATTATGATGATAGGCGTCATGGGGCATTGTGATGACAGCGGTCTTGGAGCATTGTGATGAAAGGGATCATGGAGCAATGTGATTACAGGGGCCATGGAGCATTGTGAATGCATAGGCCATGGAGCAATGAAATGACAGGGGTCAAGGAGCATTGTGATGTAAGTTGTCATGGAGCATTGTGATGACAAGTGTCCATGAACATTGTGATGACATGGTTCATGGAGCTTTGTGATGACAAGTGCCATGGCGAATTGTGATGACAGGTGTCATGGGGCATTGTGATGACAGTGGTCATGTAGAATTGTAATGAAAGGTATCATGGAGGACTCTGACGACAGGGGCCGTGGAGCACTGTGATGACAGTGGTCATCTAGAATTGTGATGAAATATACCAGGGAACATTGTGATGACAGGGGTCATGGATCACCGCAATTATAGGGGCCAGGGAGCATTGTGAATACAAAGATCATGGAGCATTGAGATGACAGGGGTCATGGATCATTGTGATGACAAGGGTCCTGGAACCTTGTGATGACACGGTTCATGGAGCATTGTGATGACAAGGTTCTTCAAGCATTGTGATGACACGGGCATGGAGCATTATGATGACAAGAGTTCTGGAGCATTGTGATGAAAAGGGTATGGAGCACTGTGATTACAGGAGACCAGGAGCATTGTGATTACATGGGCAGTGAATATTGTGATGACAGGGGTTCATGGAGCACTGTGATGACAAGTGTCATGGAACATTGTGATGACAGGGTTCATGGAGCATTGTGATGAGAGGGGCCTTGGAGCATTATGATGATACGCGTCATGGGGCCTTGTGATGACAGCGGTCTTGGAGCATTGTGATGAAAGGGATCATGGAGCAATGTGATTACAGGGGCCATGGAGCATTTTGAATGCATAGGCCATGGAGCAGTGTGATGACAGGGGTCATGGAGCATTGTGATGAATGTGGTCATAGTTCATTGTGATGATAAGTGTCCAGGAACATTGTGATGACATGGATCATGGAGCATTGTGATGACAAGGGCCATGGCGAATTGTGATGACAGGTGTCATGGGGCATTGTGATGACAGTGGTCATCTAGAATTGTGATGAAAGGTAACATGGAGCACTGTGATAACAGGGGCCATGGAGCATTGTGATGACAAAGGCCATGGAGCATTTTGATGACAAGTGTCATGGAGCATTGTGATGAGACGGGCATGGAGCATTATGATGCCCAGAGTTCTGGAGCATTGTGGTGACAAGGGCATGGAGCATTGTGATGACAAGGGCCATGGCCAATTCTGATGACAGGTGTCCTCGGGCATTGTGATGACAGAGGTTATCTAGCATTGTGATGAAAGGTACCATGGATCACTGTGATAACAGGGGCCATGGAGCATTGTGATGATAAAGGCCATGGCGCATTTTAATGAAAAGTGTCATGGAGAATTGTGATGAGACGGGCATGGAGCATTATGATGACAAGAGTTCTGGAGCATTGCGTTGACAAGGGAATGGAGCATTGTGATTACAGGGACCATGGAGGAGAGTGATGACATCTGTCATGGAACATTGTGCTGACAGGGGCCATGGAGCATTGTGATGACAGGTATAATGTGGCATTGTAATGACAGGGGTCATAGAGCATTGTGATGAAATGGATCATGGAGCAATGTGATTACAGGGACCATGTAGCATTGCGAATGCATAGGCTATGGAGCATTGTGATGACAGGAGTCAAGGAGCATTGTGATGTAAGTGGTCATGGATCATTGTGATGACAAGTGTCCTGGACCATTGTGATGACACGGGTCATGGAGCATTGTGATGGCAAGGGCCATGGCGAATTGTGATGACATGTGTCTTGGGGCATTGTGATGACAGTGGTCATCTAGAATTGTGATAAAAGGTATCATGGAGCACTGTGATGACAGGGGCCATGGAGTATTGTAATGACAAGGCCATGGAACATTGTGATGACAAGTATCATGGAGCTTTGTGATGACACGAGCATTCATCATTATGATGACAAGAGTTCTGGAGCATTGTGATGACAAGGGCATGGAGCATTGTGATGACAGGGTCATGGAGCATTGTGATGACAACTGTCATGGAACATTGTGATGACAGGGTTCATGGAGCATTGTGATTAAAGGGGCCATGGAGCATTTTGATGACAAGGGCAGGCGAACATTTTGATTACATTGGTAATGGAGCATTGTGATGACATGGGCAGGGAACATTGTGAAGACAGGTGTAATGGAACATTGTGATTACAGGGGACATGGAGCATTTTGATGACATGGGCAGGCAACATTGTGATGACAGGTGTCATGGAGCATTGTGATGACAATTGTCATGGAACGTTGTGCTGACAGGGATCATGGAGCATTGTGATGAGACGGTCATTGGAGCATTGTGATGACAGGCGTACTGGAGGCTTCTGAGGAAAGGTGTCATGAGTCATTGTGATTACAGCGATCATGGAACATTGTGATGACAGTGGTCATGGAGCACTGTGATCACAGGGGCCATGTATAATTGTGATGACAAAGGCCATGGAGCATTGTGATGACAGTTGTCATGGAGCATTGTGTTGAAAGGGGCATGGAGCATTGTGACGACAATGGTCATGGAGCATTGTGATGACTGGTATCATGGAGCATTGTTCTGAAAGAGGTCATGGGGCAGTGTAATGACAAGTATCATGGAGGATGTGATGAAAGGAGTCATGGAGCATTGTGATTAAATGGATCATGAGGCATTTTGATGACAAGAGTCATGGAACATTGTGATGACAGGGCTAATGGAGCATTGTGATGACAAGGGCTATGGAGCATTGTGATGAATGGGGTCATGGGGCATGGTGATGACAGTGGTCATGGAGCATTGTGATGACAAAGACCACGGAGCATTGTGATGACAGGTGTCATGCAGCATTGTGATGTAAGGGGTCATGGATCACTACGATGACATGGGTAATGGAGCATTGTGATGATACGAGCATGGAGCATTGTGATGACAGGGGTCATGCAGCATTGTGATGACAGGGGCCATGCAGCATTGTGATGACAGGGGCCATGCAGCATTTTGATGACATGGGCATGGAGCATAGTGATGACAAGAGTTCTGGAGCATTTTGATGACGAGGGCATGGATCATTTTGATTACAGGGGCCATGAAGCATTGAGATGACAAGGGAATGGAGCATTGTGATGAAAGCGGTCCTGGAGAATTGTGAGGAAACGGGTCATGGATTATTGTGATGGAAGGGTTCCTGGAGCATTCTGATGACAAGTGCCATGGAGCATTTTAATGAAAGGGGTACTGGAGCATTGTACAGAAATGGTTCATGGATCATCGTGATTACACGGATCATGGAATATTGTGATGACAAGGGTTTCAGAGCATTGCGACGACAGGGGTCATGGAGCATTGTAATAGCAGGGGTGATGGGGCATTGTGATGACAGGGGCATGGAGCATTGTGATGACAGAAGTCATAGAATATTGTGATGACAAGGGCCATGGAGCATTGTCATGAAAGGTCTTATCTGGCATTGTGATGAGAGTGGTCATGGAGCATTGTGATAAAAGTTGTCCTGAAGCACTGTTATTACAGGGGCCATGTAGAATTTTGATGACAAAGGCCATGGAGCATTGTGATGACAGGCATCATGGAGCAATTTGATGAAAGTGGTCATGGAGCATTGTGATGAAATGCGCCATGGAACATTGTGAAGACAAGTGTCCTGGAGCATTGTGATGACAAGGGCCATGGCCAATTCTGATGACAGGTGTCATGGAGCATTGTGATGACAGTGGTCATCTATCATTATGATGAAAGGTATCACGGAGCACTGTGATGACAGGGGCCATGGAGCATTGTGATGACACGGGCATGGAGCATTATGATGAGAAGTGATCTGGAGCATTGCGATGACAAGGGTATGGAGCATTGTGATTACAGGGACCATGGAGCATTGTGAATGCATAGGCCATGGAGCAATGAAATGACAGGGGTCAAGGAGCATTGTGATGTAAGTTGTCATGGAGCATTGTCATGACTATTGTCCATGAACATTGTGATGACATGGTTCATGGAGCATTGTGATGACAAGTGCCATGGCGAATTGTGATGACAGGTGTCATGCGGCATTGTGATGACAGTGGTCATGTAGAATTGTAATGAACGGTATCATGGAGGACTCTGACGACAGGGGCCGTGGAGCACTGTGATGACAGTGGTCATCTAGAATTGTGATGAAATATACCAGGGAGCATTGTGATGACAGGGGTCATGGATCACCGCAATTATAGGGGCCAGGGAGCATTGTGAATACAAAGATCATGGAGCATTGAGATGACAGGGGTCATGGATCATTGTGATGACAAGGGTCCTGGAACCTTGTGATGACACGGTTCATGGAGCATTGTGATGACAAGGTTCTTCAAGCATTGTGATGACACGGGCATGGAGCATTATGATGACAAGAGTTCTGGAGCATTGTGATGAAAAGGGTATGGAGCACTGTGATTACAGGGGACCAGGAGCATTGTGATTACATGGGCAGTGAATATTGTGATGACAGGGGTTCATGGAGCACTGTGATGACAAGTGTCATGGAACATTGTGATGACAGGGTTCATGGAGCATTGTGATGAGAGGGGCCTTGGAGCATTATGATGATAGGCGTCATGGGGTATTGTGATGAGAGTGGTCATAGAACATTGTGATGAAAGGGATCATGGAGCAATGTGATTACAGGGGCCATGGAGCATTTTGAATGCATAGTCCATGGAGCAGTGTGATGACAGGGGTCATGGAGCATTGTGATGAATGTGGTCATAGTTCATTGTGATGATAAGTGTCCAGGAACATTGTGATGACATGGATCATGGAGCATTGTGATGACAAGGGCCATGGCGAATTGTGATGACAGGTGTCATGGGGCATTGTGATGACAGTGGTCATCGAGAATTATGAGGAAAGGTAACATGGAGCACTGTGATAACAGGGGCCATGGAGCATTGTGATGACAAAGGCCATGGAGCATTTTGATGACAAGTGTCATGGAGCATTGTGATGAGACGGGCATGGAGCATTATGATGCCAAGAGTTCTGGAGCATTGCGTTGACAAGGGCATGGAGCATTGTGATGACAAGGGCCATGGCCAATTCTGATGACAGGTGTCATCGGGCATTGTGATGACAGAGGTTATCTAGCATTGTGATGAAAGGTACCATGGATCACTGTGATAACAGGGGCCATGGAGCATTGTGATGATAAAGGCCATGGAGCATTTTAATGAAAACTGTCATGGAGAATTGTGATGAGACGGGCATGGAGCATTATGATGACAAGAGTTCTGGAGCATTGCGTTGACAAGGGAATGGAGCATTGTGATTACAGGGACCATGGAGGAGATTGATGACATCTGTCATGGAACATTGTGCTGAAAGGGGCCATGGAGCATTGTGATGACAGGTATAATGTGGCATTGTAATGACAGTGGTCATAGAGCATTGTGATGAAATGGATCATGGAGCAATGTGATTACAGGGACCATGTAGCATTGCGAATGCATAGGCTATGGAGCATTGTGATGACAGGAGTCAAGGAGCATTGTGATGTAAGTGGTCATGGATCATTGTGATGAAAAGTGTCCTGGACCATTGTGATGACACGGGTCATGGAGCATTGTGATGGCAAGGGCCATGGCGAATTGTGATGACATGTGTCTTGGGGCATTGTGATGACAGTGGTCATCAAGAATTGTGATAAAAGGTATCATGGAGCACTGTGATGACAGGGGCCATGGAGTATTGTAATGACAAGGCCATGGAACATTGTGATGACAAGTATCATGGAGCTTTGTGATGACACGAGCATTCATCATTATGATGACAAGAGTTCTGGAGCATCGTGATGACAAGGGCATGGAGCATTGTGATTACAGGGTCATGGAGCATTGTGATGACAACTGTCATGGAACATTGTGATGACAGGGTTCATGGAGCATTGTGATTAAAGGGGCCATGGAGCATTTTGATGACAAGGGCAGGCGAACTTTTTGATTACATTGGTAATGGAGCATTGTGATGACATGGGCAGGGAACATTGTGAAGACAGGTGTAATGGAACATTGTGATTACAGGGGACATGGAGCATTTTGATGACATGGGCAGGCAACATTGTGATGACAGGTGTCATGGAGCATTGTGATGACAATTGTCATGGAACGTTGTGCTGACAGGGATCATGGAGCATTGTGATGAGACGGTCATTGGAGCATTGTGATGACAGGCGTACTGGAGCCTTCTGAGGAAAGGTGTCATGAGTCATTGTGATTACAGCGATCATGGAACATTGTGATGACAGTGGTCATGGAGCATTGTAATGACAGGGGCCATGGAGCATTGTGATGACAGGGGTCATGGGGCATTGTGATGACAGTGGTCATGGAGCATTGTGATGAAAGGGGTCATGGAGCACTGTGATCACAGGGGCCATGTATAATTGTGATGACAAAGGCCATGGAGCATTGTGATGACAGTTGTCATGGAGCATTGTGTTGAAAGGGGCATGGAGCATTGTGACGACAATGGTCATGGAGCATTGTGATGACTGGTATCATGGAGCATTGTTCTGAAAGAGGTCATGGGGCAGTGTAATGACAAGTATCATGGAGGATGTGATGAAAGGAGTCATGGAGCATTGTGATTAAATGGATCATGAGGCATTTTGATGACAAGAGTCATGGAACATTGTGATGACAGGGCTAATGGAGCATTGTGATGACAAGGGCTATGGAGCATTGTGATGAATGGGGTCATGGGGCATGGTGATGACAGTGGTCATGGAGCATTGTGATGACAAAGACCACGGAGCATTGTGATGACAGGTGTCATGCAGCATTGTGATGAAAGGGGTCATGGATCACTACGATGACATGGGTAATGGAGCATTGTGATGATACGGGCATGGAGCATTGTGATGACAGGGGTCATGCAGCATTGTGATGACAGGGGCCATGCAGCATTTTGATGACATGGGCATGGAGCATAGTGATGACAAGAGTTCTGGAGCATTTTGATGACGAGGGCATGGATCATTTTGATGACAGGGGCCATGAAGCATTGAGATGACAAGGGAATGGAGCATTGTGATGAAAGCGGTCCTGGAGAATTGTGAGGAAACGGGTCATGGATTATTGTGATGGAAGGGTTCCTGGAGCATTCTGATGACAAGCGCCATGGAGCATTTTAATGAAAGGGGTACTGGAGCATTGTACAGAAATGGTTCATGGATCATCGTGATTACACGGATCATGGAATATTGTGATGACAAGGGTTTCGGAGCATTGCGACGACAGGGGTCATGGAGCATTGTAATAGCAGGGGTGATGGGGCATTGTGATGACAGGGGCATGGAGCATTGTGATGACAGAAGTCATAGAATATTGTGATGACAAGGGCCATGGAGCATTGTCATGAAAGGTCTTATCTGGCATTGTGATGAGAGTGGTCATGGAGCATTGTGATAAAAGTTGTCCTGAAGCACTGTTATTACAGGGGCCATGTAGAATTTTGATGACAAAGGCCATGGAGCATTGTGATGACAGGCATCATGGAGCAATTTGATGAAAGTGGTCATGGAGCATTGTGATGAAATGCGCCATGGAACATTGTGAAGACAAGTGTCCTGGAGCATTGTGATGACAAGGGCCATGGCCAATTCTGATGACAGGTGTCATGGAGCATTGTGATGACAGTGGTCATCTATCATTATGATGAAAGGTATCACGGAGCACTGTGATGACAGGGGCCATGGAGCATTGTGATGACACGGGCATGGAGCATTATGATGAGAAGTGATCTGGAGCATTGCGATGACAAGGGTATGGAGCATTGTGATTACAGGGACCATGGAGCATTGTGAATGCATAGGCCATGGAGCAATGAAATGACAGGGGTCAAGGAGCATTGTGATGTAAGTTGTCATGGAGCATTGTCATGACTATTGTCCATGAACATTGTGATGACATGGTTCATGGAGCATTGTGATGACAAGTGCCATGGCGAATTGTGATGACAGGTGTCATGCGGCATTGTGATGACAGTGGTCATGTAGAATTGTAATGAACGGTATCATGGAGGACTCTGACAACAGGGGCCGTGGAGCACTGTGATGACAGTGGTCATCTAGAATTGTGATGAAATATACCAGGGAGCATTGTGATGACAGGGGTCATGGATCACCGCAATTATAGGGGCCAGGGAGCATTGTGAATACAAAGATCATGGAGCATTGAGATGACAGGGGTCATGGATCATTGTGATGACAAGGGTCCTGGAACCTTGTGAAGACACGGTTCATGGAGCATTGTGATGACAAGGTTCTTCAAGCATTGTGATGACACGGGCATGGAGCATTATGATGACAAGAGTTCTGGAGCATTGTGATGAAAAGGGTATGGAGCACTGTGATTACAGGGGACCAGGAGCATTGTGATTACATGGGCAGTGAATATTGTGATGACAGGGGTTCATGGAGCACTGTGATGACAAGTGTCATGGAACATTGTGATGACAGGGTTCATGGAGCATTGTGATGAGAGGGGCCTTGGAGCATTATGATGATAGGCGTCATGGGGTATTGTGATGAGAGTGGTCATAGAACATTGTGATGAAAGGGATCATGGAGCAATGTGATTACAGGGGCCATGGAGCATTTTGAATGCATAGTCCATGGAGCAGTGTGATGACAGGGGTCATGGAGCATTGTGATGAATGTGGTCATAGTTCATTGTGATGATAAGTGTCCAGGAACATTGTGATGACATGGATCATGGAGCATTGTGATGACAAGGGCCATGGCGAATTGTGATGACAGGTGTCATGGGGCATTGTGATGACAGTGGTCATCGAGAATTATGAGGAAAGGTAACATGGAGCACTGTGATAACAGGGGCCATGGAGCATTGTGATGACAAAGGCCATGGAGCATTTTGATGACAAGTGTCATGGAGCATTGTGATGAGACGGGCATGGAGCATTATGATGCCAAGAGTTCTGGAGCATTGCGTTGACAAGGCATGGAGCATTGTGATGACAAGGGCCATGGCCAATTCTGATGACAGGTGTCATCGGGCATTGTGATGACAGAGGTTATCTAGCATTGTGATGAAAGGTACAATGGATCAATGTGATAACAGGGGCCATGGAGCATTGTGATGATAAAGGCCATGGAGCATTTTAATGAAAAGTGTCATGGAGAATTGTGATGAGACGGGCATGGAGCATTATGATGACAAGAGTTCTGGAGCATTGCGTTGACAAGGGAATGGAGCATTGTGATTACAGCGACCATGGAGGACAGTGATGACATCTGTCATGGAACATTGTGCTGACAGGGGCCATGGAGCATTGTGATGACAGGTATAATGTGGCATTGTAATGACAGTGGTCATAGAGCATTGTGATGAAATGGATCATGGAGCAATGTGATTACAGGGACCATGTAGCATTGCGAATGCATAGGCTATGGAGCATTGTGATGACAGGAGTCAAGGAGCATTGTGATGTAAGTGGTCATGGATCATTGTGATGACAAGTGTCCTGGACCATTGTGATGACACGGGTCATGGAGCATTGTGATGGCAAGGGCCATGGCGAATTGTTATGACATGTGTCTTGGGGCATTGTGATGACAGTGGTCATCTAGAATTGTGATAAAAGGTATCATGGAGCACTGTGATGACAGGGGCAATGGAGTATTGTAATGACAAGGCAATGGAACATTGTGATGACAAGTATCATGGAGCTTTGTGATGACACGAGCATTCATCATTATGATGACAAGAGTTCTGGAGCATTGTGATGACAAGGGCATGGAGCAATGTGATTACAGGGTCATGGAGCATTGTGATGACAACTGTCATGGAACATTGTGATGACAGGGTTCATGGAGCATTGTGATGACAAGTGCGATGGCGAATTGTGATGACAGGTGTCATGGGGCATTGTGTTGAAAGGGGCATGGAGCATTGTGACGACAATGGTCATGGAGCATTGTGATGACTGGTATCATGGAACATTGTTCTGAAAAAGGTCATGGGGCAGTGTAATGACAAGTATCATGGAGGATGTGATGAAAGGAGTCATGGAGCATTGTGATTAAATGGATCATGAGGCATTTTGATGACAAGAGTCATGGAACATTGTGATGACAGGGCTAATGGAGCATTGTGATGACAAGGGCTATGGAGCATTGTGATGACAAGGGCTATGGAGCATTGTGATGACAGGTGTCATGCAGCATTGTGATGAAAGGGGTCATGGATCACTACGATGACATGTGTAATGGAGCATTGTGATGATATGGACATGGAGCATTGTGATAACAGGGGCCAGGGAGCATTGAGATGACAAGAGCAGGGAACATTCTGATGACAGCAGTCTTGTATCATTGTGATGATACCTGTCATGGAACATTGTGCTGACAGGGGCTATAGAGCAATGTGATGACAGGTGTCATGTGGCATTGTGATGACAGTGGTCATAGAGCATTGTGATGAAAAGGATCATGGAGCAATGTGATTACAGGGGCCATGGAGCATTGTGAATACATAGGCCATGGAGCATTGTGATGACAGGGGTCAAGGAGCATTGTGATGAAAGTGGACATGGAGCACTGTGATGACACGGGCATGCAGCATTATGATGACAAGAGTTCTGGAGCATTGTGATGAAAAGGGTATGGAGCATTGTGATTACAGGGGACCAGGAGCATTGTGATTACATGGGCAGTGAATATTGTGATGACAGGGGTCATGGAGCACTGTGATGACTAGTGTCATGGAACATTGTGATGAGAGGGATCATGGAGCACTGTGATGAGAGGGGCCTTGGAGCATTATGATGATAGGCGTCATGGGGCATTGTGATGACAGCGGTCTTGGAGCATTGTGATGAAAGGGATCATGGAGCAATGTGATTACAGGGGCCATGGAGCATTGTGAATGCATAGGCCATGGAGCAATGAAATGACAGGGGTCAAGGAGCATTGTGATGTAAGTTGTCATGGAGCATTGTGATGACAAGTGTCCATGAACATTGTGATGACATGGTTCATGGAGCTTTGTGATGACAAGTGCCATGGCGAATTGTGATGACAGGTGTCATGGGGCATTGTGATGACAGTGGTCATGTAGAATTGTAATGAAAGGTATCATGGAGGACTCTGACGACAGGGGCCGTGGAGCACTGTGATGACAGTGGTCATCTAGAATTGTGATGAAATATACCAGGGAACATTGTGATGACAGGGGTCATGGATCACCGCAATTATAGGGGCCAGGGAGCATTGTGAATACAAAGATCATGGAGCATTGAGATGACAGGGGTCATGGATCATTGTGATGACAAGGGTCCTGGAACCTTGTGATGACACGGTTCATGGAGCATTGTGATGACAAGGTTCTTCAAGCATTGTGATGACACGGGCATGGAGCATTATGATGACAAGAGTTCTGGAGCATTGTGATGAAAAGGGTATGGAGCACTGTGATTACAGGAGACCAGGAGCATTGTGATTACATGGGCAGTGAATATTGTGATGACAGGGGTTCATGGAGCACTGTGATGACAAGTGTCATGGAACATTGTGATGACAGGGTTCATGGAGCATTGTGATGAGAGGGGCCTTGGAGCATTATGATGATACGCGTCATGGGGCCTTGTGATGACAGCGGTCTTGGAGCATTGTGATGAAAGGGATCATGGAGCAATGTGATTACAGGGGCCATGGAGCATTTTGAATGCATAGGCCATGGAGCAGTGTGATGACAGGGGTCATGGAGCATTGTGATGAATGTGGTCATAGTTCATTGTGATGATAAGTGTCCAGGAACATTGTGATGACATGGATCATGGAGCATTGTGATGACAAGGGCCATGGCGAATTGTGATGACAGGTGTCATGGGGCATTGTGATGACAGTGGTCATCTAGAATTGTGATGAAAGGTAACATGGAGCACTGTGATAACAGGGGCCATGGAGCATTGTGATGACAAAGGCCATGGAGCATTTTGATGACAAGTGTCATGGAGCATTGTGATGAGACGGGCATGGAGCATTATGATGCCCAGAGTTCTGGAGCATTGTGGTGACAAGGGCATGGAGCATTGTGATGACAAGGGCCATGGCCAATTCTGATGACAGGTGTCCTCGGGCATTGTGATGACAGAGGTTATCTAGCATTGTGATGAAAGGTACCATGGATCACTGTGATAACAGGGGCCATGGAGCATTGTGATGATAAAGGCCATGGCGCATTTTAATGAAAAGTGTCATGGAGAATTGTGATGAGACGGGCATGGAGCATTATGATGACAAGAGTTCTGGAGCATTGCGTTGACAAGGGAATGGAGCATTGTGATTACAGGGACCATGGAGGAGAGTGATGACATCTGTCATGGAACATTGTGCTGACAGGGGCCATGGAGCATTGTGATGACAGGTATAATGTGGCATTGTAATGACAGGGGTCATAGAGCATTGTGATGAAATGGATCATGGAGCAATGTGATTACAGGGACCATGTAGCATTGCGAATGCATAGGCTATGGAGCATTGTGATGACAGGAGTCAAGGAGCATTGTGATGTAAGTGGTCATGGATCATTGTGATGACAAGTGTCCTGGACCATTGTGATGACACGGGTCATGGAGCATTGTGATGGCAAGGGCCATGGCGAATTGTGATGACATGTGTCTTGGGGCATTGTGATGACAGTGGTCATCTAGAATTGTGATAAAAGGTATCATGGAGCACTGTGATGACAGGGGCCATGGAGTATTGTAATGACAAGGCCATGGAACATTGTGATGACAAGTATCATGGAGCTTTGTGATGACACGAGCATTCATCATTATGATGACAAGAGTTCTGGAGCATTGTGATGACAAGGGCATGGAGCATTGTGATGACAGGGTCATGGAGCATTGTGATGACAACTGTCATGGAACATTGTGATGACAGGGTTCATGGAGCATTGTGATTAAAGGGGCCATGGAGCATTTTGATGACAAGGGCAGGCGAACATTTTGATTACATTGGTAATGGAGCATTGTGATGACATGGGCAGGGAACATTGTGAAGACAGGTGTAATGGAACATTGTGATTACAGGGGACATGGAGCATTTTGATGACATGGGCAGGCAACATTGTGATGACAGGTGTCATGGAGCATTGTGATGACAATTGTCATGGAACGTTGTGCTGACAGGGATCATGGAGCATTGTGATGAGACGGTCATTGGAGCATTGTGATGACAGGCATACTGGAGGCTTCTGAGGAAAGGTGTCATGAGTCATTGTGATTACAGCGATCATGGAACATTGTGATGACAGTGGTCATGGAGCACTGTGATCACAGGGGCCATGTATAATTGTGATGACAAAGGCCATGGAGCATTGTGATGACAGTTGTCATGGAGCATTGTGTTGAAAGGGGCATGGAGCATTGTGACGACAATGGTCATGGAGCATTGTGATGACTGGTATCATGGAGCATTGTTCTGAAAGAGGTCATGGGGCAGTGTAATGACAAGTATCATGGAGGATGTGATGAAAGGAGTCATGGAGCATTGTGATTAAATGGATCATGAGGCATTTTGATGACAAGAGTCATGGAACATTGTGATGACAGGGCTAATGGAGCATTGTGATGACAAGGGCTATGGAGCATTGTGATGAATGGGGTCATGGGGCATGGTGATGACAGTGGTCATGGAGCATTGTGATGACAAAGACCACGGAGCATTGTGATGACAGGTGTCATGCAGCATTGTGATGTAAGGGGTCATGGATCACTACGATGACATGGGTAATGGAGCATTGTGATGATACGAGCATGGAGCATTGTGATGACAGGGGTCATGCAGCATTGTGATGACAGGGGCCATGCAGCATTGTGATGACAGGGGCCATGCAGCATTTTGATGACATGGGCATGGAGCATAGTGATGACAAGAGTTCTGGAGCATTTTGATGACAAGGGCATGAATCATTTTGATGACAGGGGCCATGAAGCATTGAGATGACAAGGGAATGGAGCATTGTGATGAAAGCGGTCCTGGAGAATTGTGAGGAAACGGGTCATGGATTATTGTGATGGAAGGGTTCCTGGAGCATTCTGATGACAAGTGCCATGGAGCATTTTAATGAAAGGGGTACTGGAGCATTGTACAGAAATGGTTCATGGATCATCGTGATTACACGGATCATGGAATATTGTGATGACAAGGGTTTCGGAGCATTGCGACGACAGGGGTCATGGAGCATTGTAATAGCAGGGGTGATGGGGCATTGTGATGACAGGGGCATGGAGCATTGTGATGACAGAAGTCATAGAATATTGTGATGACAAGGGCCATGGAGCATTGTCATGAAAGGTCTTATCTGGCATTGTGATGAGAGTGGTCATGGAGCATTGTGATAAAAGTTGTCCTGAAGCACTGTTATTACAGGGGCCATGTAGAATTTTGATGACAAAGGCCATGGAGCATTGTGATGACAGGCATCATGGAGCAATTTGATGAAAGTGGTCATGGAGCATTGTGATGAAATGCGCCATGGAACATTGTGAAGACAAGTGTCCTGGAGCATTGTGATGACAAGGGCCATGGCCAATTCTGATGACAGGTGTCATGGAGCATTGTGATGACAGTGGTCATCTATCATTATGATGAAAGGTATCACGGAGCACTGTGATGACAGGGGCCATGGAGCATTGTGATGACACGGGCATGGAGCATTATGATGAGAAGTGATCTGGAGCATTGCGATGACAAGGGTATGGAGCATTGTGATTACAGGGACCATGGAGCATTGTGAATGCATAGGCCATGGAGCAATGAAATGACAGGGGTCAAGGAGCATTGTGATGTAAGTTGTCATGGAGCATTGTCATGACTATTGTCCATGAACATTGTGATGACATGGTTCATGGAGCATTGTGATGACAAGTGCCATGGCGAATTGTGATGACAGGTGTCATGCGGCATTGTGATGACAGTGGTCATGTAGAATTGTAATGAACGGTATCATGGAGGACTCTGACGACAGGGGCCGTGGAGCACTGTGATGACAGTGGTCATCTAGAATTGTGATGAAATATACCAGGGAGCATTGTGATGACAGGGGTCATGGATCACCGCAATTATAGGGGCCAGGGAGCATTGTGAATACAAAGATCATGGAGCATTGAGATGACAGGGGTCATGGATCATTGTGATGACAAGGGTCCTGGAACCTTGTGATGACACGGTTCATGGAGCATTGTGATGACAAGGTTCTTCAAGCATTGTGATGACACGGGCATGGAGCATTATGATGACAAGAGTTCTGGAGCATTGTGATGAAAAGGGTATGGAGCACTGTGATTACAGGGGACCAGGAGCATTGTGATTACATGGGCAGTGAATATTGTGATGACAGGTGTTCATGGAGCACTGTGATGACAAGTGTCATGGAACATTGTGATGACAGGGTTCATGGAGCATTGTGATGAGAGGGGCCTTGGAGCATTATGATGATAGGCGTCATGGGGTATTGTGATGAGAGTGGTCATAGAACATTGTGATGAAAGGGATCATGGAGCAATGTGATTACAGGGGCCATGGAGCATTTTGAATGCATAGTCCATGGAGCAGTGTGATGACAGGGGTCATGGAGCATTGTGATGAATGTGGTCATAGTTCATTGTGATGATAAGTGTCCAGGAACATTGTGATGACATGGATCATGGAGCATTGTGATGACAAGGGCCATGGCGAATTGTGATGACAGGTGTCATGGGGCATTGTGATGACAGTGGTCATCGAGAATTATGAGGAAAGGTAACATGGAGCACTGTGATAACAGGGGCCATGGAGCATTGTGATGACAAAGGCCATGGAGCATTTTGATGACAAGTGTCATGGAGCATTGTGATGAGACGGGCATGGAGCATTATGATGCCAAGAGTTCTGGAGCATTGCGTTGACAAGGGCATGGAGCATTGTGATGACAAGGGCCATGGCCAATTCTGATGACAGGTGTCATCGGGCATTGTGATGACAGAGGTTATCTAGCATTGTGATGAAAGGTACCATGGATCACTGTGATAACAGGGGCCATGGAGCATTGTGATGATAAAGGCCATGGAGCATTTTAATGAAAACTGTCATGGAGAATTGTGATGAGACGGGCATGGAGCATTATGATGACAAGAGTTCTGGAGCATTGCGTTGACAAGGGAATGGAGCATTGTGATTACAGGGACCATGGAGGAGATTGATGACATCTGTCATGGAACATTGTGCTGAAAGGGGCCATGGAGCATTGTGATGACAGGTATAATGTGGCATTGTAATGACAGTGGTCATAGAGCATTGTGATGAAATGGATCATGGAGCAATGTGATTACAGGGACCATGTAGCATTGCGAATGCATAGGCTATGGAGCATTGTGATGACAGGAGTCAAGGAGCATTGTGATGTAAGTGGTCATGGATCATTGTGATGAAAAGTGTCCTGGACCATTGTGATGACACGGGTCATGGAGCATTGTGATGGCAAGGGCCATGGCGAATTGTGATGACATGTGTCTTGGGGCATTGTGATGACAGTGGTCATCTAGAATTGTGATAAAAGGTATCATGGAGCACTGTGATGACAGGGGCCATGGAGTATTGTAATGACAAGGCCATGGAACATTGTGATGACAAGTATCATGGAGCTTTGTGATGACACGAGCATTCATCATTATGATGACAAGAGTTCTGGAGCATCGTGATGACAAGGGCATGGAGCATTGTGATTACAGGGTCATGGAGCATTGTGATGACAACTGTCATGGAACATTGTGATGACAGGGTTCATGGAGCATTGTGATTAAAGGGGCCATGGAGCATTTTGATGACAAGGGCAGGCGAACTTTTTGATTACATTGGTAATGGAGCATTGTGATGACATGGGCAGGGAACATTGTGAAGACAGGTGTAATGGAACATTGTGATTACAGGGGACATGGAGCATTTTGATGACATGGGCAGGCAACATTGTGATGACAGGTGTCATGGAGCATTGTGATGACAATTGTCATGGAACGTTGTGCTGACAGGGATCATGGAGCATTGTGATGAGACGGTCATTGGAGCATTGTGATGACAGGCGTACTGGAGCCTTCTGAGGAAAGGTGTCATGAGTCATTGTGATTACAGCGATCATGGAACATTGTGATGACAGTGGTCATGGAGCATTGTAATGACAGGGGCCATGGAGCATTGTGATGACAGGGGTCATGGGGCATTGTGATGACAGTGGTCATGGAGCATTGTGATGAAAGGGGTCATGGAGCACTGTGATCACAGGGGCCATGTATAATTGTGATGACAAAGGCCATGGAGCATTGTGATGACAGTTGTCATGGAGCATTGTGTTGAAAGGGGCATGGAGCATTGTGACGACAATGGTCATGGAGCATTGTGATGACTGGTATCATGGAGCATTGTTCTGAAAGAGGTCATGGGGCAGTGTAATGACAAGTATCATGGAGGATGTGATGAAAGGAGTCATGGAGCATTGTGATTAAATGGATCATGAGGCATTTTGATGACAAGAGTCATGGAACATTGTGATGACAGGGCTAATGGAGCATTGTGATGACAAGGGCTATGGAGCATTGTGATGAATGGGGTCATGGGGCATGGTGATGACAGTGGTCATGGAGCATTGTGATGACAAAGACCACGGAGCATTGTGATGACAGGTGTCATGCAGCATTGTGATGAAAGGGGTCATGGATCACTACGATGACATGGGTAATGGAGCATTGTGATGATACGGGCATGGAGCATTGTGATGACAGGGGTCATGCAGCATTGTGATGACAGGGGCCATGCAGCATTTTGATGACATGGGCATGGAGCATAGTG
This sequence comes from Balaenoptera borealis, assembly GCF_965194805.1. Lineage (NCBI taxonomy): Eukaryota > Metazoa > Chordata > Mammalia > Artiodactyla > Balaenopteridae > Balaenoptera > Balaenoptera borealis. The sequence continues at coordinate 171,678 of NW_028123287.1, forward strand.
ATGACAAGAGTTCTGGAGCATTTTGATGACGAGGGCATGGATCATTTTGATGACAGGGGCCATGAAGCATTGAGATGACAAGGGAATGGAGCATTGTGATGAAAGCGGTCCTGGAGAATTGTGAGGAAACGGGTCATGGATTATTGTGATGGAAGGGTTCCTGGAGCATTCTGATGACAAGTGCCATGGAGCATTTTAATGAAAGGGGTACTGGAGCATTGTACAGAAATGATTCATGGATCATCGTGATTACACGGATCATGGAATATTGTGATGACAAGGGTTTCAGAGCATTGCGACGACAGGGGTCATGGAGCATTGTAATAGCAGGGGTGATGGGGCATTGTGATGACAGGGGCATGGAGCATTGTGATGACAGAAGTCATAGAATATTGTGATGACAAGGGCCATGGAGCATTGTCATGAAAGGTCTTATCTGGCATTGTGATGAGAGTGGTCATGGAGCATTGTGATAAAAGTTGTCCTGAAGCACTGTTATTACAGGGGCCATGTAGAATTTTGATGACAAAGGCCATGGAGCATTGTGATGACAGGCATCATGGAGCAATTTGATGAAAGTGGTCATGGAGCATTGTGATGAAATGCGCCATGGAACATTGTGAAGAAAAGTGTCCTGGAGCATTGTGATGACAAGGGCCATGGCCAATTCTGATGACAGGTGTCATGGAGCATTGTGATGACAGTGGTCATCTATCATTATGATGAAAGGTATCACGGAGCACTGTGATGACAGGGGCCATGGAGCATTGTGATGACACGGGCATGGAGCATTATGATGAGAAGTGATCTGGAGCATTGCGATGACAAGGGTATGGAGCATTGTGATTACAGGGACCATGGAGCATTGTGAATGCATAGGCCATGGAGCAATGAAATGACAGGGGTCAAGGAGCATTGTGATGTAAGTTGTCATGGAGCATTGTCATGACTATTGTCCATGAACATTGTGATGACATGGTTCATGGAGCATTGTGATGACAAGTGCCATGGCGAATTGTGATGACAGGTGTCATGGGGCATTGTGATGAAAAGGGTATGGAGCACTGTGATTACAGGGGACCAGGAGCATTGTGATTACATGGGCAGTGAATATTGTGATGACAGGTGTTCATGGAGCACTGTGATGACAAGTGTCATGGAACATTGTGATGACAGGGTTCATGGAGCATTGTGATGAGAGGGGCCTTGGAGCATTATGATGATAGGCGTCATGGGGTATCGTGATGAGAGTGGTCATAGAACATTGTTATGAAAGGGATCATGGAGCAATGTGATTACAGGGGCCATGGAGCATTTTGAATGCATAGTCCATGGAGCAGTGTGATGACAGGGGTCATGGAGCATTGTGATGAATGTGGTCATAGTTCATTGTGATGATAAGTGTCCAGGAACATTGTGATGACATGGATCATGGAGCATTGTGATGACAAGGGCCATGGCGAATTGTGATGACAGGTGTCATGGGGCATTGTGATGACAGTGGTCATCGAGAATTATGAGGAAAGGTAACATGGAGCACTGTGATAACAGGGGCCATGGAGCATTGTGATGACAAAGGCCATGGAGCATTTTGATGACAAGTGTCATGGAGCATTGTGATGAGACGGGCATGGAGCATTATGATGCCAAGAGTTCTGGAGCATTGCGTTGACAAGGGCATGGAGCATTGTGATGACAAGGGCCATGGCCAATTCTGATGACAGGTGTCATCGGGCATTGTGATGACAGAGGTTATCTAGCATTGTGATGAATGGTACCATGGATCACTGTGATAACAGGGGCCATGGAGCATTGTGATGATAAAGGCCATGGAGCATTTTAATGAAAAGTGTCATGGAGAATTGTGATGAGACGGGCATGGAGCATTATGATGACAAGAGTTCTGGAGCATTGCGTTGACAAGGGAATGGAGCATTGTGATTACAGGGACCATGGAGGAGAGTGATGACATCTGTCATGGAACATTGTGCTGACAGGGGCCATGGAGCATTGTGATGACAGGTATAATGTGGCATTGTAATGACAGGGGTCATAGAGCATTGTGATGAAATGGATCATGGAGCAATGTGATTACAGGGACCATGTAGCATTGCGAATGCATAGGCTATGGAGCATTGTGATGACAGGAGTCAAGGAGCATTGTGATGTAAGTGGTCATGGATCATTGTGATGACAAGTGTCCTGGACCATTGTGATGACACGGGTCATGGAGCATTGTGATGGCAAGGGCCATGGCGAATTGTGATGACATGTGTCTTGGGGCATTGTGATGACAGTGGTCATCTAGAATTGTGATAAAAGGTATCATGGAGCACTGTGATGACAGGGGCCATGGAGTATTGTAATGACAAGGCCATGGAACATTGTGATGACAAGTATCATGGAGCTTTGTGATGACACGAGCATTCATCATTATGATGACAAGAGTTCTGGAGCATTGTGATGACAAGGGCATGGAGCATTGTGATTACAGGGTCATGGAGCATTGTGATGACAACTGTCATGGAACATTGTGATGACAGGGTTCATGGAGCATTGTGATTAAAGGGGCCATGGAGCATTTTGATGACAAGGGCAGGCGAACTTTTTGATTACATTGGTAATGGAGCATTGTGATGACATGGGCAGGGAACATTGTGAAGACACGTGTAATGGAACATTGTGATTAGAGGGGACATGGAGCATTTTGATGACATGGGCAGGCAACATTGTGATGACAGGTGTCATGGAGCATTGTGATGACAATTGTCATGGAACGTTGTGCTGACAGGGATCATGGAGCATTGTGATGAGACGGTCATTGGAGCATTGTGATGACAGGCGTACTGGAGCCTTCTGAGGAAAGGTGTCATGAGTCATTGTGATTACAGCGATCATGGAACATTGTGATGACAGTGGTCATGGAGCATTGTAATGACAGGGGTCATGGAGCATTGTGATGACAGGGGTCATGGGGCATTGTGATGACAGTGGTCATGGAGCATTGTGATGAAAGGGGTCATGGAGCACTGTGATCACAGGGGCCATGTATAATTGTGATGACAAAGGCCATGGAGCATTGTGATGACAGTTGTCATGGAGCATTGTGTTGAAAGGGGCATGGAGCATTGTGACGACAATGGTCATGGAGCATTGTGATGACTGGAATCATGGAGCATTGTTCTGAAAGAGGTCATGGGGCAGTGTAATGACAAGTATCATGGAGGATGTGATGAAAGGAGTCATGGAGCATTGTGATTAAATGGATCATGAGGCATTTTGATGACAAGAGTCATGGAACATTGTGATGACAGCGCTAATGGAGCATTGTGATGACAAGGGCTATGGAGCATTGTGATGAATGGGGTCATGGGGCATGGTGATGACAGTGGTCATGGAGCATTGTGATGACAAAGACCACGGAGCATTGTGATGACAGGTGTCATGCAGCATTGTGATGTAAGGGGTCATGGATCACTACGATGACATGGGTAATGGAGCATTGTGATGATACGGGCATGGAGCATTGTGATGACAGGGGTCATGCAGCATTGTGATGACAGGGGCCATGCAGCATTTTGATGACATGGGCATGGAGCATAGTGATGACAAGAGTTCTGGAGCATTTTGATGACGAGGGCATGGATCATTGTGATGACAGGGGTCATGAAGCATTGAGATGACAAGGGAATGGAGCATTGTGATGAAAGCGGTCCTCGAGAATTGTGAGGAAACGGGTCATGGATTATTGTGATGGAAGGGTTCCTGGAGCATTCTGATGACAAGTGCCATGGAGCATTTTAATGAAAGGGGTACTGGAGCATTGTACAGAAATGGTTCATGGATCATCGTGATTACACGGATCATGGAATATTGTGATGACAAGGGTTTCGGAGCATTGCGACAACAGGGGTCATGGAGCATTGTAATAGCAGGGGTGATGGGGCATTGTGATGACAGGGCCATGGAGCATTGTGATGACAGAAGTCATAGAATATTGTGATGACAAGGGCCATGGAGCATTGTCATGAAAGGTCTTATCTGGCATTGTGATGAGAGTGGTCATGGAGCATTGTGATAAAAGTTGTCCTGAAGCACTGTTATTACAGGGGCCATGTAGAATTTTGATGACAAAGGCCATGGAGCATTGTGATGACAGGCATCATGGAGCAATTTGATGAAAGTGGTCATGGAGCATTGTGATGAAATGCGCCATGGAACATTGTGAAGACAAGTGTCCTGGAGCATTGTGATGACAAGGGCCATGGCCAATTCTGATGACAGGTGTCATGGAGCATTGTGATGACAGTGGTCATCTATCATTATGATGAAAGGTATCACGGAGCACTGTGATGACAGGGGCCATGGAGCATTGTGATGACACGGGCATGGAGCATTATGATGAGAAGTGATCTGGAGCATTGCGATGACAAGGGTATGGAGCATTGTGATTACAGGGACCATGGAGCATTGTGAATGCATAGGCCATGGAGCAATGAAATGACAGGGGTCAAGGAGCATTGTGATGTAAGTTGTCATGGAGCATTGTCATGACTATTGTCCATGAACATTGTGATGACATGGTTCATGGAGCATTGTGATGACAAGTGCCATGGCGAATTGTGATGACAGGTGTCATGTGGCATTGTGATGACAGTGGTCATGTAGAATTGTAATGAACGGTATCATGGAGGACTCTGACGACAGGGGCCGTGGAGCACTGTGATGACAGTGGTCATCTAGAATTGTGATGAAATATACCAGGGAGCATTGTGATGACAGGGGTCATGGATCACCGCAATTATAGGGGCCAGGGAGCATTGTGAATACAAAGATCATGGAGCATTGAGATGACAGGGGTCATGGATCATTGTGATGACAAGGGTCCTGGAACCTTGTGATGACACGGTTCATGGAGCATTGTGATGACACGGGCATGGAGCATTATGATGACAAGAGTTCTGGAGCATTGTGATGAAAAGGGTATGAAGCACTGTGATTACAGGGGACCAGGAGCATTGTGATTACATGGGCAGTGCATATTGTGATGACAGGGGTTCATGGAGCACTGTGATGACAAGTGTCATGGAACATTGTGATGACAGGGTTCATGGAGCATTGTGATGAGAGGGGCCTTGGAGCATTATGATGATAGGCGTCATGGGGTATTGTGATGAGAGTGGTCATAGAACATTGTGATGAAAGGGATCATGGAGCAATGTGATTACAGGGGCCATGGAGCATTTTGAATGCATAGTCCATGGAGCAGTGTGATGACAGGGGTCATGGAGCATTGTGATGAATGTGGTCATAGTTCATTGTGATGATAAGTGTCCAGGAACATTGTGATGACATGGATCATGGAGCATTGTGATGACAAGGGCCATGGCGAATTGTGATGACAGGTGTCATGGGGCATTGTGATGACAGTGGTCATCTAGAATAGTGATGAAAGATAACATGGAGCACTGTGATAACAGGGGCCATGGAGCATTGTGATGACAAAGGCCATGGAGCATTTTGATGACAAGTGTCATGGAGCATTGTGATGAGACGGGCATGGAGCATTATGATGCCAAGAGTTCTGGAGCATTGCGTTGACAAGGGCATGGAGCATTGTGATGACAAGGGCCATGGCCAAATCTGATGACAGGTGTCATCGGGCATTGTGATGACAGAGGTTATCTAGCATTGTGATGAAAGGTACAATGGATCAATGTGATAACAGGGGCCATGGAGCATTGTGATGATAAAGGCCATGGAGCATTTTAATGAAAAGTGTCATGGAGAATTGTGATGAGACGGGCATGGAGCATTATGATGACAAGAGTTCTGGAGCATTGCGTTGACAAGGGAATGGAGCATTGTGATTACAGGGACCATGGAGGACAGTGATGACATCTGTCATGGAACATTGTGCTGACAGGGGCCATGGAGCATTGTGATGACAGGTATAATGTGGCATTGTAATGACAGTGGTCATAGAGCATTGTGATGAAATGGATCATGGAGCAATGTGATTACAGGGACCATGTAGCATTGCGAATGCATAGGCTATGGAGCATTGTGATGACAGGAGTCAAGGAGCATTGTGATGTAAGTGGTCATGGATCATTGTGATGACAAGTGTCCTGGACCATTGTGATGACACGGGTCATGGAGCATTGTGATGGCAAGGGCCATGGCGAATTGTTATGACATGTGTCTTGGGGCATTGTGATGACAGTGGTCATCTAGAATTGTGATAAAAGGTATCATGGAGCACTGTGATGACAGGGGCCATGGAGTATTGTAATGACAAGGCCATGGAACATTGTGATGACAAGTATCATGGAGCTTTGTGATGACACGAGCATTCATCATTATGATGACAAGAGTTCTGGAGCATTGTGATGACAAGGGCATGGAGCATTGTGATTACAGGGTCATGGAGCATTGTGATGACAACTGTCATGGAACATTGTGATGACAGGGTTCATGGAGCATTGTGATGAGAAGTGCGATGGCGAATTGTGATGACAGGTTTCATGGGGCATTGTGTTGAAAGGGGCATGGAGCATTGTGACGACAATGGTCATGGAGCATTGTGATGACTGGTATCATGGAGCATTGTTCTGAGAAAGGTCATGGGGCAGTGTAATGACAAGTATCATGGAGGATGTGATGAAAGGAGTCATGGAGCATTGTGATTAAATGGATCATGAGGCATTTTGATGACAAGAGTCATGGAACATTGTGATGACAGGGCTAATGGAGCATTGTGATGACAAGGGCTATGGAGCATTGTGGTGACAAGGGCTATGGAGCATTGTGATGACAGGTGTCATGCAGCATTGTGATGAAAGGGGTCATGGATCACTACGATGACATGTGTAATGGAGCATTGTGATGATATGGACATGGAGCATTGTGATAACAGGGGCCAGGGAGCTTTGAGATGACAAGAGCAGGGAACATTCTGATGACAGCAGTCTTGTATCATTGTGATGATACCTGTCATGGAACATTGTGCTGACAGGGGCTATAGAGCATTGTGATGACAGGTGTCATGTGGCATTGTGATGACAGTGGTCATAGAGCATTGTGATGAAAAGGATCATGGAGCAATGTGATTACAGGGGCCATGGAGCATTGTGAATACATAGGCCATGGAGCATTGTGATGACAGGGGTCAAGGAGCATTGTGATGAAAGTGGACATGGAGCACTGTGATGACACGGGCATGCAGCATTATGATGACAAGAGTTCTGGAGCATTGTGATGAAAAGGGTATGGAGCATTGTGATTACAGGGGACCAGGAGCATTGTGATTACATGGGCAGTGAATATTGTGATGACAGGGGTCATGGAGCACTGTGATGACTAGTGTCATGGAACATTGTGATGAGAGGGATCATGGAGCACTGTGATGAGAGGGGCCTTGGAGCATTATGATGATAGGCGTCATGGGACATTGTGATGACAGCGGTCTTGGAGCATTGTGATGAAAGGGATCATGGAGCAATGTGATTACAGGGGCCATGGAGCATTGTGAATGCATAGGCCATGGAGCAATGAAATGACAGGGGTCAAGGAGCATTGTGATGTAAGTTGTCATGGAGCATTGTGATGACAAGTGTCCATGAACATTGTGATGACATGGTTCATGGAGCTTTGTGATGACAAGTGCCATGGCGAATTGTGATGACAGGTGTCATGGGGCATTGTGATGACAGTGGTCATGTAGAATTGTAATGAAAGGTAACATGGAGGACTCTGACGACAGGGGCCGTGGAGCACTGTGATGACAGTGGTCATCTAGAATTGTGATGAAATATACCAGGGAGCATTGTGATGACAGGGGTCATGGATCACCGCAATTATAGGGGCCAGGGAGCATTGTGAATACAAAGATCATGGAGCATTGAGATGACAGGGGTCATGGATCATTGTGATGACAAGGGTCCTGGAACCTTGTGATGACACGGTTCATGGAGCATTGTGATGACAAGGTTCTTCAAGCATTGTGGTGACACGGGCATGGAGCATTATGATGCCCAGAGTTCCGGAGCATTGTGGTGACAAGGGCATGGAGCATTGTGATGACAAGGGCCATGGCCAATTCTGATGACAGTTGTCATCGGGCATTGTGATGACAGAGGTTATCTAGCATTGTGATGAAAGGTACAATGGATCAATGTGATAACAGGGGCCATGGAGCATTGTGATGATAAAGGCCATGAAGCATTTTAATGAAAAGTGTCATGGAGAATTGTGATGAGACGGGCATGGAGCATTATGATGACAAGAGTTCTGGAGCATTGCGTTGACAAGGGAATGGAGCATTGTGATTACAGGGACCATGGAGGATAGTGGTGACATCTGTCATGGAACATTGTGATGACAGTGGTCATGGAGCATTGTAATGACAGGGGCCATGGAGCATTGTGATGACAGGGGTCATGGGGCATTGTGATGACAGTGGTCATGGAGCATTGTGATGAAAGGGGTCATGGAGCACTGTGATCACAGGGGCCATGTATAATTGTGATGACAAAGACCATGGAGCATTGTGATGACAGTTGTCATGGAGCATTGTGTTGAAAGGGGCATGGAGCATTGTGACGACAATGGTCATGGAGCATTGTGATGACTGGTATCATGGAGCATTGTTCTGAAAAAGGTCATGGGGCAGTGTAATGACAAGTATCATGGAGGATGTGATGAAAGGAGTCATGGAGCATTGTGATTAAATGGATCATGAGGCATTTTGATGACAAGAGTCATGGAACATTGTGATGACAGGGCTAATGGAGCATTGTGATGACAAGGGCTATGGAGCATTGTGATGACTGGGGTCATGGAGCATTGTGATGAAAGGGGTCATGGATCACATCGATGACATGGGTAATGGAGCATTGTGATGATATGAGCATGGAGCATTGTGATGACAGGGGCCAGGGAGCATTGAGAATGACAAGGGCAGGGAACATTGTGATGACAGCAGTCATGGATCATTGTGATGATACCTGTCATAGAACATTGTGCTGACAGGGGCTATAGAGCATTGTGATGACAGGTGTCATGTGGCATTGTGATGACAGTGGTCATAGAGCATTGTGATGAAAGTGGTCATGGAGAACTGTGATGACAAGGGAATGGAGCATTATGATGACAAGAGTTCTGGAGCATTGTGATGACAAGGGTATGGAGCATTGTGATTACAGGGGACCAGGAGCATTGTGATTACATGGGCAGTGAATATTGTGATGACAGGGGTCATGGAGCACTGTGATGACTAGTGTCATGGAACATTGTGATGACAGGGATCATGGAGCATTGTGATGAGAGGGGGCTTGGAGCATTATGATGATAGGCGTCATGGGGCATTGTGATGACAGCGGTCTTGGAGTATTGTGATGAAAGGGATCATGGAGCAATGTGATTACAGGAGCCATGGAGCATTGTGAATGCATAGGCCATGGAGCAATGGAATGACAGGGGTCAAGGAGCATTGTGATGTAAGTTGTCATGGAGCATTGTGATGACTCTTGTCCATGAACATTGTGATGACATGGTTCATGGAGCATTGTGATGACAGGTGTCATGTGGAATTGTGATGAGAGCGGTCATATAGAATTGTGATTAAAGGTATCAGGGAGGACTCTGATAACAGGGGCAGTGGAGCACTGTGATGACAGTGGTCATCTAGAATTGTGATGAAGTATACCAGGGAGCATTGTGATGACAGGGGTCATGGATCACCGCAATTATAGAGGCCATGGAGCATTGTGAATACAAAGATCATGGAGCATTGAGATGACAGGGGTCACGGATCATTGTGATGACAAGGGTCCTGGAACCTTGTGATGACACGGTTCATGGAGCATTGTGATGACAAGGTTCTTCAAGCATTGTGATGACACGGGCATGGAGCATTATGATGACAAGAGTTCTGGAGCATTGTGATGAAAAGGGTATGGAGCACTGTGATTACAGGGGACCAGGAGCATTGTGATTACATGGGCAGTGAATATTGTGATGACAGGTGTTCATGGAGCACTGTGATGACAAGTGTCATGGAACATTGTGATGACAGGGTTCATGGAGCATTGTGATGAGAGGGGCCTTGGAGCATTATGATGATAGGCGTCATGGGGTATTGTGATGAGAGTGGTCATAGAACATTGTGATGAAAGGGATCATGGAGCAATGTGATTACAGGGGCCATGGAGCATTTTGAATGCATAGTCCATGGAGCAGTGTGATGACAGGGGTCATGGAGCATTGTGATGAATGTGGTCATAGTTCATTGTGATGATAAGTGTCCAGGAACATTGTGATGACATGGATCATGGAGCATTGTGATGACAAGGGCCATGGCGAATTGTGATGACAGGTGTCATGGGGCATTGTGATGACAGTGGTCATCGAGAATTATGAGGAAAGGTAACATGGAGCACTGTGATAACAGGGGCCATGGAGCATTGTGATGACAAAGGCCATGGAGCATTTTGATGACAAGTGTCATGGAGCATTGTGATGAGACGGGCATGGAGCATTATGATGCCAAGAGTTCTGGAGCATTGCGTTGACAAGGGCATGGAGCATTGTGATGACAAGGGCCATGGCCAATTCTGATGACAGGTGTCATCGGGCATTGTGATGACAGAGGTTATCTAGCATTGTGATGAAAGGTACAATGGATCAATGTGATAACAGGGGCCATGGAGCATTGTGATGATAAAGGCCATGGAGCATTTTAATGAAAAGTGTCATGGAGAATTGTGATGAGACGGGCATGGAGCATTATGATGACAAGAGTTCTGGAGCATTGCGTTGACAAGGGAATGGAGCATTGTGATTACAGGGACCATGGAGGATAGTGATGACATCTGTCATGGAACATTGTGCTGACAGGGGCCATGGAGCATTGTGATGACAGGTATAATGTGGCATTGTAATGACAGTGGTCATAGAGCATTGTGATGAAATGGATCATGGAGCAATGTGATTACAGGGACCATGTAGCATTGCGAATGCATAGGCTATGGAGCATTGTGATGACAGGAGTCAAGGAGCATTTTGATGTAAGTGGTCATGGATCATTGTGATGACAAGTGTCCTGGACCATTGTGATGACACGGGTCATGGAGCATTGTGATGGCAAGGGCCATGGCGAATTGTTATGACATGTGTCTTGGGGCATTGTGATGACAGTGGTCATCTAGAATTGTGATAAAAGGTATCATGGAGCACTGTGATGACAGGGGCCATGGAGTATTGTAATGACAAGGCAATGGAACATTGTGATGACAAGTATCATGGAGCTTTGTGATGACACGAGCATTCATCATTATGATGACAAGAGTTCTGGAGCATTGTGATGACAAGGGCATGGAGCATTGTGATTACAGGGTCATGGAGCATTGTGATGACAACTGTCATGGAACATTGTGATGACAGGGTTCATGGAGCATTGTGATGACAAGTGCGATGGCGAATTGTGATGACAGGTGTCATGGGGCATTGTGTTGAAAGGGGCATGGAGCATTGTGACGACAATGGTCATGGAGCATTGTGATGACTGGTATCATGGAGCATTGTTCTGAAAAAGGTCATGGGGCAGTGTAATGACAAGTATCATGGAGGATGTAATGAAAGGAGTCATGGAGCATTGTGATTAAATGGATCATGAGGCATTTTGATGACAAGAGTCATGGAACATTGTGATGACAGGGCTAATGGAGCATTGTGATGACAAGGGCTATGGAGCATTGTGATGACAGGTGTCATGCAGCATTGTGATGAAAGGGGTCATGGATCACTACGATGACATGTGTAATGGAGCATTGTGATGATATGGACATGGAGCATTGTGATAACAGGGGCCAGGGAGCATTGAGATGACAAGAGCAGGGAACATTCTGATGACAGCAGTCTTGTATCATTGTGATGATACCTGTCATGGAACATTGTGCTGACAGGGGCTATAGAGCATTGTGATGACAGGTGTCATGTGGCATTGTGATGACAGTGGTCATAGAGCATTGTGATGAAAAGGATCATGGAGCAATGTGATTACAGGGGCCATGGAGCATTGTGAATACATAGGCCATGGAGCATTGTGATGACAGGGGTCAAGGAGCATTGTGATGAAAGTGGACATGGAGCACTGTGATGACACGGGCATGCAGCATTATGATGACAAGAGTTCTGGAGCATTGTGATGAAAAGGGTATGGAGCATTGTGATTACAGGGGACCAGGAGCATTGTGATTACATGGGCAGTGAATATTGTGATGACAGGGGTCATGGAGCACTGTGATGACTAGTGTCATGGAACATTGTGATGAGAGGGATCATGGAGCACTGTGATGAGAGGGGCCTTGGAGCATTATGATGATAGGCGTCATGGGGCATTGTGATGACAGCGGTCTTGGAGCATTGTGATGAAAGGGATCATGGAGCAATGTGATTACAGGGGCCATGGAGCATTGTGAATGCATAGGCCATGGAGCAATGAAATGACAGGGGTCAAGGAGCATTGTGATGTAAGTTGTCATGGAGCATTGTGATGACAAGTGTCCATGAACATTGTGATGACATGGTTCATGGAGCTTTGTGATGACAAGTGCCATGGCGAATTGTGATGACAGGTGTCATGGGGCATTGTGATGACAGTGGTCATGTAGAATTGTAATGAAAGGTATCATGGAGGACTCTGACGACAGGGGCCGTGGAGCACTGTGATGACAGTGGTCATCTAGAATTGTGATGAAATATACCAGGGAGCATTGTGATGACAGGGGTCATGGATCACCGCAATTATAGGGGCCAGGGAGCATTGTGAATACAAAGATCATGGAGCATTGAGATGACAGGGGTCATGGATCATTGTGATGACAAGGGTCCTGGAACCTTGTGATGACACGGTTCATGGAGCATTGTGATGACAAGGTTCTTCAAGCATTGTGATGACACGGGCATGGAGCATTATGATGACAAGAGTTCTGGAGCATTGTGATGAAAAGGGTATGGAGCACTGTGATTACAGGAGACCAGGAGCATTGTGATTACATGGGCAGTGAATATTGTGATGACAGGGGTTCATGGAGCACTGTGATGACAAGTGTCATGGAACATTGTGATGACAGGGTTCATGGAGCATTGTGATTAGAGGGGCCTTGGAGCATTATGATGATACGCGTCATGGGGCCTTGTGATGACAGCGGTCTTGGAGCATTGTGATGAAAGGGATCATGGAGCAATGTGATTACAGGGGCCATGGAGCATTTTGAATGCATAGGCCATGGAGCAGTGTGATGACAGGGGTCATGGAGCATTCTGATGAATGTGGTCATAGTTAATTGTGATGATAAGTGTCCAGGAACATTGTGATGACATGGATCATGGAGCATTGTGATGACAAGGGCCATGGCGAATTGTGATGACAGGTGTCATGGGGCATTGTGATGACAGTGGTCATCTAGAATTGTGATGAAAGGTAACATGGAGCACTGTGATAACAGGGGCCATGGAGCATTGTGATGACAAAGGCCATGGAGCATTTTGATGACAAGTGTCATGTAGCATTGTGATGAGACGGGCATGGAGCATTATGATGCCCAGAGTTCCGGAGCATTGTGGTGACAAGGGCATGGAGCATTGTGATGACAAGGGCCATGGCCAATTCTGATGACAGTTGTCATCGGGCATTGTGATGACAGAGGTTATCTAGCATTGTGATGAAAGGTACAATGGATCAATGTGATAACAGGGGCCATGGAGCATTGTGATGATAAAGGCCATGAAGCATTTTAATGAAAAGTGTCATGGAGAATTGTGATGAGACGGGCATGGAGCATTATGATGACAAGAGTTCTGGAGCATTGCGTTGACAAGGGAATGGAGCATTGTGATTACAGGGACCATGGAGGATAGTGGTGACATCTGTCATGGAACATTGTGATGACAGTGGTCATGGAGCATTGTAATGACAGGGGCCATGGAGCATTGTGATGACAGGGGTCATGGGGCATTGTGATGACAGTGGTCATGGAGCATTGTGATGAAAGGGGTCATGGAGCACTGTGATCACAGGGGCCATGTATAATTGTGATGACAAAGACCATGGAGCATTGTGATGACAGTTGTCATGGAGCATTGTGTTGAAAGGGGCATGGAGCATTGTGACGACAATGGTCATGGAGCATTGTGATGACTGGTATCATGGAGCATTGTTCTGAAAAAGGTCATGGGGCAGTGTAATGACAAGTATCATGGAGGATGTGATGAAAGGAGTCATGGAGCATTGTGATTAAATGGATCATGAGGCATTTTGATGACAAGAGTCATGGAACATTGTGATGACAGGGCTAATGGAGCATTGTGATGACAAGGGCTATGGAGCATTGTGATGACTGGGGTCATGGAGCATTGTGATGAAAGGGGTCATGGATCACATCGATGACATGGGTAATGGAGCATTGTGATGATATGAGCATGGAGCATTGTGATGACAGGGGCCAGGGAGCATTGAGAATGACAAGGGCAGGGAACATTGTGATGACAGCAGTCATGGATCATTGTGATGATACCTGTCATAGAACATTGTGCTGACAGGGGCTATAGAGCATTGTGATGACAGGTGTCATGTGGCATTGTGATGACAGTGGTCATAGAGCATTGTGATGAAAGTGGTCATGGAGAACTGTGATGACAAGTGAATGGAGCATTATGATGACAAGAGTTCTGGAGCATTGTGATGACAAGGGTATGGAGCATTGTGATTACAGGGGACCAGGAGCATTGTGATTACATGGGCAGTGAATATTGTGATGACAGGGGTCATGGAGCACTGTGATGACTAGTGTCATGGAACATTGTGATGACAGGGATCATGGAGCATTGTGATGAGAGGGGGCTTGGAGCATTATGATGATAGGCGTCATGGGGCATTGTGATGACAGCGGTCTTGGAGTATTGTGATGAAAGGGATCATGGAGCAATGTGATTACAGGAGCCATGGAGCCTTGTGAATGCATAGGCCATGGAGCAATGGAATGACAGGGGTCAAGGAGCATTGTGATGTAAGTTGTCATGGAGCATTGTGATGACTCTTGTCCATGAACATTGTGATGACATGGTTCATGGAGCATTGTGATGACAGGTGTCATGTGGAATTGTGATGAGAGCGGTCATATAGAATTGTGATTAAAGGTATCAGGGAGGACTCTGATAACAGGGGCAGTGGAGCACTGTGATGACAGTGGTCATCTAGAATTGTGATGAAGTATACCAGGGAGCATTGTGATGACAGGGGTCATGGATCACCGCAATTATAGAGGCCATGGAGCATTGTGAATACAAAGATCATGGAGCATTGAGATGACAGGGGTCACGGATCATTGTGATGACAAGGGTCCTGGAACCTTGTGATGACACGGTTCATGGAGCATTGTGATGACAAGGTTCTTCAAGCATTGTGATGACACGGGCATGGAGCATTATGATGACAAGAGTTCTGGAGCATTGTGATGACAAGGGTATGGAGCACTATGATTACAGGGGACCAGGAGCATTGTGATTACATGGGCAGTGAATATTGTGATGACAGGGGTCATGGAGCACTGTGATGACTAGTGTCATGGAACATTGTGATGACAGGGATCATGGAGCATTGTGATGAGAGGGGCCTTAGAGCATTATGATGATAGGCGTCATGGGGCATTGTGATGACAGCGGTCTTGGAGCATTGTGATGAAAGGGATCATGGAGCAATGTGCTTACAGGAGCCATGGAGCATTGTGAATGCATAGGCCATGGAGCAATGAAATGACAGGGGTCAAGGAGCATTGTGATGTAAGTTGTCATGGAGCATTGTGATGACTATTGTCCATGAACATTGTGATGACATGGTTCATGGAGCATTGTGATGACAAGTGCCATGGCGAATTGTGATGACAGGTGTCATGGGGCATTGTGATGACAGTGGTCATGTAGAATTGTAATGAAAGGTATCATGGAGGACTCTGACGACAGGGGCCGTGGAGCACTGTGATGACAGTGGTCATCTAGAATTGTGATGAAATATACCAGGGAGCATTGTGATGACAGGGGTCATGGATCACCGCAATTATAGGGGCCAGGGAGCATTGTGAATACAAAGATCATGGAGCATTGAGATGACAGGGGTCATGGATCATTGTGATGACAAGGGTCCTGGAACCTTGTGATGACACGGTTCATGGAGCATTGTGATGACAAGGTTCTTCAAGCATTGTGATGACACGGGCATGGAGCATTATGATGACAAGAGTTCTGGAGCATTGTGATGAAAAGGGTATGGAGCACTGTGATTACAGGAGACCAGGAGCATTGTGATTACATGGGCAGTGAATATTGTGATGACAGGGGTTCATGGAGCACTGTGATGACAAGTGTCATGGAACATTGTGATGACAGGGTTCATGGAGCATTGTGATGAGAGGGGCCTTGGAGCATTATGATGATAGGCGTCATGGGGTATTGTGATGAGAGTGGTCATAGAACATCGTGATGAAAGGGATCATGGAGCAATGTGATTACAGGGGCCATGGAGCATTTTGAATGCATAGGCCATGGAGCAGTGTGATGACAGGGGTCATGGATCATTGTGATAAAAAGTGTCCTGGACCATTGTGATGACACGGGTCATGGAGCATTGTGATGGCAAGGGCCATGGCGAATTGTGATGACATGTGTCTTGGGGCATTGTGATGACAGTGGTCATCTAGAATTGTGATAAAAGGTATCATGGAGCACTGTGATGACAGGGGCCATGGAGTATTGTAATGACAAGGCCATGGAACATTGTGATGACAAGTATCATGGAGCTTTGTGATGACACGAGCATTCATCATTATGATGACAAGAGTTCTGGAGCATTGTGATGACAAGGGCATGGAGCATTGTGATTACAGGGTCATGGAGCATTGTGATGACAACTGTCATGGAACATTGTGATGACAGGGTTCATGGAGCATTGTGATTAAAGGGGCCATGGAGCATTTTGATGACAAGGGCAGGCGAACATTTTGATTACATTGGTAATGGAGCATTGTGATGACATGGGCAGGGAACATTGTGAAGACAGGTGTAATGGAACATTGTGATTACAGGGGACATGGAGCATTTTGATGACATGGGCAGACAACATTGTGATGACAGGTGTCATGGAGCATTGTGATGACAATTGTCATGGAACGTTGTGCTGACAGGGATCATGGAGCATTGTGATGAGACGGTCATTGGAGCATTGTGATGACAGGCGTACTGGAGCCTTCTGAGGAAAGGTGTCATGAGTCATTGTGATTACAGCGATCATGGAACATTGTGATGACAGTGGTCATGGAGCATTGTAATGACAGGGGCCATGGAGCATTGTGATGACAGGGGTCATGGGGCATTGTGATGACAGTGGTCATGGAGCATTGTGATGAAAGGGGTCATGGAGCACTGTGATCACAGGGGCCATGTATAATTGTGATGACAAAGGCCATGGAGCATTGTGATGACAGTTGTCATGGAGCATTGTGTTGAAAGGGGCATGGAGCATTGTGACGACAATGGTCATGGAGCATTGTGATGACTGGTATCATGGAGCATTGTTCTGAAAGAGGTCATGGGGCAGTGTAATGACAAGTATCATGGAGGATGTGATGAAAGGAGTCATGGAGCATTGTGATTAAATGGATCATGAGGCATTTTGATGACAAGAGTCATGGAACATTGTGATGACAGGGCTAATGGAGCATTGTGATGACAAGGGCTATGGAGCATTGTGATGAATGGGGTCATGGGGCATGGTGATGACAGTGGTCATGGAGCATTGTGATGACAAAGACCACGGAGCATTGTGATGACAGGTGTCATGCAGCATTGTGATGAAAGGGGTCATGGATCACTACGATGACATGGGTAATGGAGCATTGTGATGATACGGGCATGGAGCATTGTGATGACAGGGGTCATGCAGCATTGTGATGACAGGGGCCATGCAGCATTTTGATGACATGGGCATGGAGCATAGTGATGACAAGAGTTCTGGAGCATTTTGATGACGAGGGCATGGATCATTTTGATGACAGGGGCCATGAAGCATTGAGATGACAAGGGAATGGAGCATTGTGATGAAAGCGGTCCTGGAGAATTGTGAGGAAACGGGTCATGGATTATTGTGATGGAAGGGTTCCTGGAGCATTCTGATGACAAGTGCCATGGAGCATTTTAATGAAAGGGGTACTGGAGCATTGTACAGAAATGGTTCATGGATCATCGTGATTACACGGATCATGGAATATTGTGATGACAAGGGTTTCAGAGCATTGCGACGACAGGGGTCATGGAGCATTGTAATAGCAGGGGTGATGGGGCATTGTGATGACAGGGGCATGGAGCATTGTGATGACAGAAGTCATAGAATATTGTGATGACAAGGGCCATGGAGCATTGTCATGAAAGGTCTTATCTAGCATTGTGATGAGAGTGGTCATGGAGCATTGTGATAAAAGTTGTCCTGAAGCACTGTTATTACAGGGGCCATGTAGAATTTTGATGACAAAGGCCATGGAGCATTGTGATGACAGGCATCATGGAGCAATTTGATGAAAGTGGTCATGGAGCATTGTGATGAAATGCGCCATGGAACATTGTGAAGACAAGTGTCCTGGAGCATTGTGATGACAAGGGCCATGGCCAATTCTGATGACAGGTGTCATGGAGCATTGTGATGACAGTGGTCATCTATCATTATGATGAAAGGTATCACGGAGCACTGTGATGACAGGGGCCATGGAGCATTGTGATGACACGGGCATGGAGCATTATGATGAGAAGTGATCTGGAGCATTGCGATGACAAGGGTATGGAGCATTGTGATTACAGGGACCATGGAGCATTGTGAATGCATAGGCCATGGAGCAATGAAATGACAGGGGTCAAGGAGCATTGTGATGTAAGTTGTCATGGAGCATTGTCATGACTATTGTCCATGAACATTGTGATGACATGGTTCATGGAGCATTGTGATGACAAGTGCCATGGCGAATTGTGATGACAGGTGTCATGCGGCATTGTGATGACAGTGGTCATGTAGAATTGTAATGAACGGTATCATGGAGGACTCTGACGACAGGGGCCGTGGAGCACTGTGATGACAGTGGTCATCTAGAATTGTGATGAAATATACCAGGGAGCATTGTGATGACAGGGGTCATGGATCACCGCAATTATAGGGGCCAGGGAGCATTGTGAATACAAAGATCATGGAGCATTGAGATGACAGGGGTCATGGATCATTGTGATGACAAGGGTCCTGGAACCTTGTGATGACACGGTTCATGGAGCATTGTGATGACACGGGCATGGAGCATTATGATGACAAGAGTTCTGGAGCATTGTGATGAAAAGGGTATGGAGCACTGTGATTACAGGGGACCAGGAGCATTGTGATTACATGGGCAGTGCATATTGTGATGACAGGGGTTCATGGAGCACTGTGATGACAAGTGTCATGGAACATTGTGATGACAGGGTTCATGGAGCATTGTGATGAGAGGGGCCTTGGAGCATTATGATGATAGGCGTCATGGGGTATTGTGATGAGAGTGGTCATAGAACATTGTGATGAAAGGGATCATGGAGCAATGTGATTACAGGGGCCATGGAGCATTTTGAATGCATAGTCCATGGAGCAGTGTGATGACAGGGGTCATGGAGCATTGTGATGAATGTGGTCATAGTTCATTGTGATGATAAGTGTCAAGGAACATTGTGATGACATGGATCATGGAGCATTGTGATGACAAGGGCCATGGCGAATTGTGATGACAGGTGTCATGGGGCATTGTGATGACAGTGGTCATCGAGAATTATGAGGAAAGGTAACATGGAGCACTGTGATAACAGGGGCCATGGAGCATTGTGATGACAAAGGCCATGGAGCATTTTGATGACAAGTGTCATGGAGCATTGTGATGAGACGGGCATGGAGCATTATGATGCCAAGAGTTCTGGAGCATTGCGTTGACAAGGGCATGGAGCATTGTGATGACAAGGGCCATGGCCAATTTTGATGACAGGTGTCATCGGGCATTGTGATGACAGAGGTTATCTAGCATTGTGATGAAAGGTACAATGGATCAATGTGATAACAGGGGCCATGGAGCATTGTGATGATAAAGGCCATGGAGCATTTTAATGAAAAGTGTCATGGAGAATTGTGATGAGACGGGCATGGAGCATTATGATGACAAGAGTTCTGGAGCATTGCGTTGACAAGGGAATGGAGCATTGTGATTACAGGGACCATGGAGGACAGTGATGACATCTGTCATGGAACATTGTGCTGACAGGGGCCATGGAGCATTGTGATGACAGGTATAATGTGGCATTGTAATGACAGTGGTCATAGAGCATTGTGATGAAATGGATCATGGAGCAATGTGATTACAGGGACCATGTAGCATTGCGAATGCATAGGCTATGGAGCATTGTGATGACAGGAGTCAAGGAGCATTGTGATGTAAGTGGTCATGGATCATTGTGATGACAAGTGTCCTGGACCATTGTGATGACACGGGTCATGGAGCATTGTGATGGCAAGGGCCATGGCGAATTGTTATGACATGTGTCTTGGGGCATTGTGATGACAGTGGTCATCTAGAATTGTGATAAAAGGTATCATGGAGCACTGTGATGACAGGGGCCATGGAGTATTGTAATGACAAGGCCATGGAACATTGTGATGACAAGTATCATGGAGCTTTGTGATGACACGAGCATTCATCATTATGATGACAAGAGTTCTGGAGCATTGTGATGACAAGGGCATGGAGCATTGTGATTACAGGGTCATGGAGCATTGTGATGACAACTGTCATGGAACATTGTGATGACAGGGTTCATGGAGCATTGTGATGACAAGTGCGATGGCGAATTGTGATGACAGGTTTCATGGGGCATTGTGTTGAAAGGGGCATGGAGCATTGTGACAACAATGGTCATGGAGCATTGTGATGACTGGTATCATGGAGCATTGTTCTGAGAAAGGTCATGGGGCAGTGTAATGACAAGTATCATGGAGGATGTGATGAAAGGAGTCATGGAGCATTGTGATTAAATGGATCATGAGGCATTTTGATGACAAGAGTCATGGAACATTGTGATGACAGGGCTAATGGAGCATTGTGATGACAAGGGCTATGGAGCATTGTGGTGACAAGGGCTATGGAGCATTGTGATGACAGGTGTCATGCAGCATTGTGATGAAAGGGGTCATGGATCACTACGATGACATGTGTAATGGAGCATTGTGATGATATGGACATGGAGCATTGTGATAACAGGGGCCAGGGAGCTTTGAGATGACAAGAGCAGGGAACATTCTGATGACAGCAGTCTTGTATCATTGTGATGATACCTGTCATGGAACATTGTGCTGACAGGGGCTATAGAGCATTGTGATGACAGGTGTCATGTGGCATTGTGATGACAGTGGTCATAGAGCATTGTGATGAAAAGGATCATGGAGCAATGTGATTACAGGGGCCATGGAGCATTGTGAATACATAGGCCATGGAGCATTGTGATGACAGGGGTCAAGGAGCATTGTGATGAAAGTGGACATGGAGCACTGTGATGACACGGGCATGCAGCATTATGATGACAAGAGTTCTGGAGCATTGTGATGAAAAGGGTATGGAGCATTGTGATTACAGGGGACCAGGAGCATTGTGATTACATGGGCAGTGAATATTGTGATGACAGGGGTCATGGAGCACTGTGATGACTAGTGTCATGGAACATTGTGATGAGAGGGATCATGGAGCACTGTGATGAGAGGGGCCTTGGAGCATTATGATGATAGGCGTCATGGGACATTGTGATGACAGCGGTCTTGGAGCATTGTGATGAAAGGGATCATGGAGCAATGTGATTACAGGGGCCATGGAGCATTGTGAATGCATAGGCCATGGAGCAATGAAATGACAGGGGTCAAGGAGCATTGTGATGTAAGTTGTCATGGAGCATTGTGATGACAAGTGTCCATGAACATTGTGATGACATGGTTCATGGAGCATTGTGATGACAAGTGCCATGGCGAATTGTGATGACAGGTGTCATGGGGCATTGTGATGACAGTGGTCATGTAGAATTGTAATGAAAGGTAACATGGAGGACTCTGACGACAGGGGCCGTGGAGCACTGTGATGACAGTGGTCATCTAGAATTGTGATGAAATATACCAGGGAGCATTGTGATGACAGGGGTCATGGATCACCGCAATTATAGGGGCCAGGGAGCATTGTGAATACAAAGATCATGGAGCATTGAGATGACAGGGGTCATGGATCATTGTGATGACAAGGGTCCTGGAACCTTGTGATGACACGGTTCATGGAGCATTGTGATGACAAGGTTCTTCAAGCATTGTGATGACACGGGCATGGAGCATTATGATGACAAGAGTTCTGGAGCATTGTGATGAAAAGGGTATGGAGCACTGTGATTACAGGAGACCAGGAGCATTGTGATTACATGGGCAGTGAATATTGTGATGACAGGGGTTCATGGAGCACTGTGATGACAAGTGTCATGGAACATTGTGATGACAGGGTTCATGGAGCATTGTGATGAGAGGGGCCTTGGAGCATTATGATGATACGCGTCATGGGGCCTTGTGATGACAGCGGTCTTGGAGCATTGTGATGAAAGGGATCATGGAGCAATGTGATTACAGGGGCCATGGAGCATTTTGAATGCATAGGCCATGGAGCAGTGTGATGACAGGGGTCATGGAGCATTGTGATGAATGTGGTCATAGTTCATTGTGATGATAAGTGTCCAGGAACATTGTGATGACATGGATCATGGAGCATTGTGATGACAAGGGCCATGGCGAATTGTGATGACAGGTGTCATGGGGCATTGTGATGACAGTGGTCATCTAGAATTGTGATGAAAGGTAACATGGAGCACTGTGATAACAGGGGCCATGGAGCATTGTGATGACAAAGGCCATGGAGCATTTTGATGACAAGTGTCATGGAGCATTGTGATGAGACGGGCATGGAGCATTATGATGCCCAGAGTTCTGGAGCATTGTGGTGACAAGGGCATGGAGCATTGTGATGACAAGGGCCATGGCCAATTCTGATGACAGGTGTCATCGGGCATTGTGATGACAGAGGTTATCTAGCATTGTGATGAAAGGTACAATGGATCAATGTGATAACAGGGGCCATGGAGCATTGTGATGATAAAGGCCATGGAGCATTTTAATGAAAAGTGTCATGGAGAATTGTGATGAGACGGGCATGGAGCATTATGATGACAAGAGTTCTGGAGCATTGCGTTGACAAGGGAATGGAGCATTGTGATTACAGGGACCATGGAGGATAGTGGTGACATCTGTCATGGAACATTGTGATGACAGTGGTCATGGAGCATTGTAATGACAGGGGCCATGGAGCATTGTGATGACAGGGGTCATGGGGCATTGTGATGACAGTGGTCATGGAGCATTGTGATGAAAGGGGTCATGGAGCACTGTGATCACAGGGGCCATGTATAATTGTGATGACAAAGACCATGGAGCATTGTGATGACAGTTGTCATGGAGCATTGTGTTGAAAGGGGCATGGAGCATTGTGACGACAATGGTCATGGAGCATTGTGATGACTGGTATCATGGAGCATTGTTCTGAAAAAGGTCATGGGGCAGTGTAATGACAAGTATCATGGAGGATGTGATGAAAGGAGTCATGGAGCATTGTGATTAAATGGATCATGAGGCATTTTGATGACAAGAGTCATGGAACATTGTGATGACAGGGCTAATGGAGCATTGTGATGACAAGGGCTATGGAGCATTGTGATGACTGGGGTCATGGAGCATTGTGATGAAAGGGGTCATGGATCACATCGATGACATGGGTAATGGAGCATTGTGATGATATGAGCATGGAGCATTGTGATGACAGGGGCCAGGGAGCATTGAGAATGACAAGGGCAGGGAACATTGTGATGACAGCAGTCATGGATCATTGTGATGATACCTGTCATGGAACATTGTGCTGACAGGGGCTATAGAGCATTGTGATGACAGGTGTCATGTGGCATTGTGATGACAGTGGTCATAGAGCATTGTGATGAAAGTGGTCATGGAGAACTGTGATGACAAGGGAATGGAGCATTATGATGACAAGAGTTCTGGAGCATTGTGATGACAAGGGTATGGAGCATTGTGATTACAGGGGACCAGGAGCATTGTGATTACATGGGCAGTGAATATTGTGATGACAGGGGTCATGGAGCACTGTGATGACTAGTGTCATGGAACATTGTGATGACAGGGATCATGGAGCATTGTGATGAGAGGGGCCTTGGAGCATTATGATGATAGGCGTCATGGGGCATTGTGATGACAGCGGTCTTGGAGTATTGTGATGAAAGGGATCATGGAGCAATGTGATTACAGGAGCCATGGAGCATTGTGAATGCATAGGCCATGGAGCAATGGAATGACAGGGGTCAAGGAGCATTGTGATGTAAGTTGTCATGGAGCATTGTGATGACTCTTGTCCATGAACATTGTGATGACATGGTTCATGGAGCATTGTGATGACAGGTGTCATGTGGAATTGTGATGAGAGCGGTCATATAGAATTGTGATTAAAGGTATCAGGGAGGACTCTGATAACAGGGGCCGTGGAGCACTGTGATGACAGTGGTCATCTAGAATTGTGATGAAATATACCAGGGAGCATTGTGATGACAGGGGTCATGGATCACCGCAATTATAGAGGCCATGGAGCATTGTGAATACAAAGATCATGGAGCATTGAGATGACAGGGGTCACGGATCATTGTGATGACAAGGGTCCTGGAACCTTGTGATGACACGGTTCATGGAGCATTGTGATGACAAGGTTCTTCAAGCATTGTGATGACACGGGCATGGAGCATTATGATGACAAGAGTTCTGGAGCATTGTGATGACAAGGGTATGGAGCACTATGATTACAGGGGACCAGGAGCATTGTGATTACATGGGCAGTGAATATTGTGATGACAGGGGTCATGGAGCACTGTGATGACTAGTGTCATGGAACATTGTGATGACAGGGATCATGGAGCATTGTGATGAGAGGGGCCTTAGAGCATTATGATGATAGGCGTCATGGGGCATTGTGATGACAGCGGTCTTGGAGCATTGTGATGAAAGGGATCATGGAGCAGTGTGCTTACAGGAGCCATGGAGCATTGTGAATGCATAGGCCATGGAGCAATGAAATGACAGGGGTCAAGGAGCATTGTGATGTAAGTTGTCATGGAGCATTGTGATGACAAGTGTCCATGAACATTGTGATGACATGGTTCATGGAGCATTGTGATGACAAGTGCCATGGCGAATTGTGATGACAGGTGTCATGGGGCATTGTGATGACAGTGGTCATGTAGAATTGTAATGAAAGGTATCATGGAGGACTCTGACGACAGGGGCCGTGGAGCACTGTGATGACAGTGGTCATCTAGAATTGTGATGAAATATACCAGGGAGCATTGTGATGACAGGGGTCATGGATCACCGCAATTATAGGGGCCAGGGAGCATTGTGAATACAAAGATCATGGAGCATTGAGATGACAGGGGTCATGGATCATTGTGATGACAAGGGTCCTAGAACCTTGTGATGACACGGTTCATGGAGCATTGTGATGACAAGGTTCTTCAAGCATTGTGATGACACGGGCATGGAGCATTATGATGACAAGAGTTCTGGAGCATTGTGATGAAAAGGGTATGGAGCACTGTGATTACAGGAGACCAGGAGCATTGTGATTACATGGGCAGTGAATATTGTGATGACAGGGGTTCATGGAGCACTGTGATGACAAGTGTCATGGAACATTGTGATGACAGGGTTCATGGAGCATTGTGATGAGAGGGGCCTTGGAGCATTATGATGATAGGCGTCATGGGGTATTGTGATGAGAGTGGTCATAGAACATCGTGATGAAAGGGATCATGGAGCAATGTGATTACAGGGGCCATGGAGCATTTTGAATGCATAGGCCATGGAGCAGTGTGATGACAGGTGTCATGGATCATTGTGATGACAAGTGTCCTGGACCATTGTGATGACACGGGTCATGGAGCATTGTGATGGCAAGGGCCATGGCGAATTGTGATGACATGTGTCTTGGGGCATTGTGATGACAGTGGTCATCTAGAATTGTGATAAAAGGTATCATGGAGCACTGTGATGACAGGGGCCATGGAGTATTGTAATGACAAGGCCATGGAACCTTGTGATGACAAGTATCATGGAGCTTTGTGATGACACGAGCATTCATCATTATGATGACAAGAGTTCTGGAGCATTGTGATGACAAGGGCATGGAGCATTGTGATTACAGGGTCATGGAGCATTGTGATGACAACTGTCAAGGAACATTGTGATGACAGGGTTCATGGAGCATTGTGATTAAAGGGACCATGGAGCATTTCGATGATAAGGGCAGGCGAACATTTTGATTACATTGGTAATGGAGCATTGTGATGACATGGGCAGGGAACATTGTGAAGACAGGTGTAATGGAACATTGTGATTACAGGGGACATGGAGCATTTTGATGACATGGGCAGACAACATTGTGATGACAGGTGTCATGGAGCATTGTGATGACAATTGTCATGGAACGTTGTGCTGACAGGGGTCATGGAGCATTGTGATGAATGTGGTCATAGTTCATTGTGATGATAAGTGTCCAGGAACATTGTGATGACATGGATCATGGAGCATTGTGATGACAAGGGCCATGGCGAATTGTGATGACAGGTTTCATGGGGCATTGTGATGACAGTGGTCATCTAGAATTGTGATGAAAGGTAACATGGAGCACTGTGATAACAGGGGCCATGGAGCATTGTGATTGCAAAGGCCATGGAGCATTTTGATGACAAGTGTCATGGAGCATTGTGATGAGACGGGCATGGAGCATTATGATGCCCAGAGTTCTGGAGCATTGTGGTGACAAGGGCATGGAGCATTGTGATGACAAGGGCCATGGCCAATTCGGATGACAGGTGTCATCGGGCATTGTGATGACAGAGGTTATCTAGCATTGTGATGAAAGGTACAATGGATCAATGTGATAACAGGGGCCATGGAGCATTGTGATGATAAAGGCCATGGAGCATTTTAATGAAAAGTGTCATGGAGAATTGTGATGAGACGGGCATGGAGCATTATGATGACAAGAGTTCTGGAGCATTGCGTTGACAAGGGAATGGAGCATTGTGATTACAGGGACCATGGAGGATAGTGGTGACATCTGTCATGGAACATTGTGATGACAGTGGTCATGGAGCATTGTAATGACAGGGGCCATGGAGCATTGTGATGACAGGGGTCATGGGGCATTGTGATGACAGTGGTCATGGAGCATTGTGATGAAAGGGGTCATGGAGCACTGTGATCACAGGGGCCATGTATAATTGTGATGACAAAGACCATGGAGCATTGTGATGACAGTTGTCATGGAGCATTGTGTTGAAAGGGGCATGGAGCATTGTGACGACAATGGTCATGGAGCATTGTGATGACTGGTATCATGGAGCATTGTTCTGAAAAAGGTCATGGGGCAGTGTAATGACAAGTATCATGGAGGATGTGATGAAAGGAGTCATGGAGCATTGTGATTAAATGGACCATGAGGCATTTTGATGACAAGAGTCATGGAACATTGTGATGACAGGGCTAATGGAGCATTGTGATGACAAGGGCTATGGAGCATTGTGATGACTGGGGTCATGGAGCATTGTGATGAAAGGGGTCATGGATCACATCGATGACATGGGTAATGGAGCATTGTGATGATATGAGCATGGAGCATTGTGATGACAGGGGCCAGGGAGCATTGAGAATGACAAGGGAAGGGAACATTGTGATGACAGCAGTCATGGATCATTGTGATGATACCTGTCATGGAACATTGTGCTGACAGGGGCTATAGAGCATTGTGATGACAGGTGTCATGTGGCATTGTGATGACAGTGGTCATAGAGCATTGTGATGAAAGTGGTCGTGGAGAACTGTGATGACAAGGGAATGGAGCATTATGATGACAAGAGTTCTGGAGCATTGTGATGACAAGGGTATGGAGCATTGTGATTACAGGGGACCAGGAGCATTGTGATTACATTGGCAGTGAATATTGTGATGACAGGGGTCATGGAGCACTGTGATGACTAGTGTCATGGAACATTGTGATGACAGGGATCATGGAGCATTGTGATGAGAGGGGGCTTGGAGCATTATGATGATAGGCGTCATGGGGCATTGTGATGACAGCGGTCTTGGAGTATTGTGATGAAAGGGATCATGGAGCAATGTGATTACAGGAGCCATGGAGCATTGTGAATGCATAGGCCATGGAGCAATGGAATGACAGGGGTCAAGGAGCATTGTGATGTAAGTTGTCATGGAGCATTGTGATGACTCTTGTCCATGAACATTGTGATGACATGGTTCATGGAGCATTGTGATGACAGGTGTCATGTGGAATTGTGATGAGAGCGGTCATATAGAATTGTGATTAAAGGTATCAGGGAGGACTCTGATAACAGGGGCCGTGGAGCACTGTGATGACAGTGGTCATCTAGAATTGTGATGAAATATACCAGGGAGCATTGTGATGACAGGGGTCATGGATCACCGCAATTATAGAGGCCATGGAGCATTGTGAATACAAAGATCATGGAGCATTGAGATGACAGGGGTCACGGATCATTGTGATGACAAGGGTCCTGGAACCTTGTGATGACACGGTTCATGGAGCATTGTGATGACAAGGTTCTTCAAGCATTGTGATGACACGGGCATGGAGCATTATGATGACAAGAGTTCTGGAGCATTGTGATGACAAGGGTATGGAGCACTATGATTACAGGGGACCAGGAGCATTGTGATTACATGGGCAGTGAATATTGTGATGACAGGGGTCATGGAGCACTGTGATGACTAGTGTCATGGAACATTGTGATGACAGGGATCATGGAGCATTGTGATGAGAGGGGCCTTAGAGCATTATGATGATAGGCGTCATGGGGCATTGTGATGACAGCGGTCTTGGAGCATTGTGATGAAAGGGATCATGGAGCAATGTGCTTACAGGAGCCATGGAGCATTGTGAATGCATAGGCCATGGAGCAATGAAATGACAGGGGTCAAGGAGCATTGTGATGTAAGTTGTCATGGAGCATTGTGATGACAAGTGTCCATGAACATTGTGATGACATGGTTCATGGAGCATTGTGATGACAAGTGCCATGGCGAATTGTGATGACAGGTGTCATGGGGCATTGTGATGACAGTGGTCATGTAGAATTGTAATGAAAGGTATCATGGAGGACTCTGACGACAGGGGCCGTGGAGCACTGTGATGACAGTGGTCATCTAGAATTGTGATGAAATATACCAGGGAGCATTGTGATGACAGGGGTCATGGATCACCGCAATTATAGGGGCCAGGGAGCATTGTGAATACAAAGATCATGGAGCATTGAGATGACAGGGGTCATGGATCATTGTGATGACAAGGGTCCTAGAACCTTGTGATGACACGGTTCATGGAGCATTGTGATGACAAGGTTCTTCAAGCATTGTGATGACACGGGCATGGAGCATTATGATGACAAGAGTTCTGGAGCATTGTGATGAAAAGGGTATGGAGCACTGTGATTACAGGAGACCAGGAGCATTGTGATTACATGGGCAGTGAATATTGTGATGACAGGGGTTCATGGAGCACTGTGATGACAAGTGTCATGGAACATTGTGATGACAGGGTTCATGGAGCATTGTGATGAGAGGGGCCTTGGAGCATTATGATGATAGGCGTCATGGGGTATTGTGATGAGAGTGGTCATAGAACATCGTGATGAAAGGGATCATGGAGCAATGTGATTACAGGGGCCATGGAGCATTTTGAATGCATAGGCCATGGAGCAGTGTGATGACAGGGGTCATGGATCATTGTGATGACAAGTGTCCTGGACCATTGTGATGACACGGGTCATGGAGCATTGTGATGACAAGGGCCATGGCGAATTGTGATGACAGGTGTCATGGGGCATTGTGATGACAGTGGTCATCGAGAATTATGAGGAAAGGTAACATGGAGCACTGTGATAACAGGGGCCATGGAGCATTGTGATGACAAAGGCCATGGAGCATTTTGATGACAAGTGTCATGGAGCATTGTGATGAGACGGGCATGGAGCATTATGATGCCAAGAGTTCTGGAGCATTGCGTTGACAAGGGCATGGAGCATTGTGATGACAAGGGCCATGGCCAATTCTGATGACAGGTGTCATCGGGCATTGTGATGACAGAGGTTATCTAGCATTGTGATGAATGGTACCATGGATCACTGTGATAACAGGGGCCATGGAGCATTGTGATGATAAAGGCCATGGAGCATTTTAATGAAAAGTGTCATGGAGAATTGTGATGAGACGGGCATGGAGCATTATGATGACAAGAGTTCTGGAGCATTGCGTTGACAAGGGAATGGAGCATTGTGATTACAGGGACCATGGAGGAGAGTGATGACATCTGTCATGGAACATTGTGCTGACAGGGGCCATGGAGCATTGTGATGACAGGTATAATGTGGCATTGTAATGACAGGGGTCATAGAGCATTGTGATGAAATGGATCATGGAGCAATGTGATTACAGGGACCATGTAGCATTGCGAATGCATAGGCTATGGAGCATTGTGATGACAGGAGTCAAGGAGCATTGTGATGTAAGTGGTCATGGATCATTGTGATGACAAGTGTCCTGGACCATTGTGATGACACGGGTCATGGAGCATTGTGATGGCAAGGGCCATGGCGAATTGTGATGACATGTGTCTTGGGGCATTGTGATGACAGTGGTCATCTAGAATTGTGATAAAAGGTATCATGGAGCACTGTGATGACAGGGGCCATGGAGTATTGTAATGACAAGGCCATGGAACATTGTGATGACAAGTATCATGGAGCTTTGTGATGACACGAGCATTCATCATTATGATGACAAGAGTTCTGGAGCATTGTGATGACAAGGGCATGGAGCATTGTGATTACAGGGTCATGGAGCATTGTGATGACAACTGTCATGGAACATTGTGATGACAGGGTTCATGGAGCATTGTGATTAAAGGGGCCATGGAGCATTTTGATGACAAGGGCAGGCGAACTTTTTGATTACATTGGTAATGGAGCATTGTGATGACATGGGCAGGGAACATTGTGAAGACACGTGTAATGGAACATTGTGATTACAGGGGACATGGAGCATTTTGATGACATGGGCAGGCAACATTGTGATGACAGGTGTCATGGAGCATTGTGATGACAATTGTCATGGAACGTTGTGCTGACAGGGATCATGGAGCATTGTGATGAGACGGTCATTGGAGCATTGTGATGACAGGCGTACTGGAGCCTTCTGAGGAAAGGTGTCATGAGTCATTGTGATTACAGCGATCATGGAACATTGTGATGACAGTGGTCATGGAGCATTGTAATGACAGGGGTCATGGAGCATTGTGATGACAGGGGTCATGGGGCATTGTGATGACAGTGGTCATGGAGCATTGTGATGAAAGGGGTCATGGAGCACTGTGATCACAGGGGCCATGTATAATTGTGATGACAAAGGCCATGGAGCATTGTGATGACAGTTGTCATGGAGCATTGTGTTGAAAGGGGCATGGAGCATTGTGACGACAATGGTCATGGAGCATTGTGATGACTGGTATCATGGAGCATTGTTCTGAAAGAGGTCATGGGGCAGTGTAATGACAAGTATCATGGAGGATGTGATGAAAGGAGTCATGGAGCATTGTGATTAAATGGATCATGAGGCATTTTGATGACAAGAGTCATGGAACATTGTGATGACAGCGCTAATGGAGCATTGTGATGACAAGGGCTATGGAGCATTGTGATGAATGGGGTCATGGGGCATGGTGATGACAGTGGTCATGGAGCATTGTGATGACAAAGACCACGGAGCATTGTGATGACAGGTGTCATGCAGCATTGTGATGTAAGGGGTCATGGATCACTACGATGACATGGGTAATGGAGCATTGTGATGATACGGGCATGGAGCATTGTGATGACAGGGGTCATGCAGCATTGTGATGACAGGGGCCATGCAGCATTTTGATGACATGGGCATGGAGCATAGTGATGACAAGAGTTCTGGAGCATTTTGATGACGAGGGCATGGATCATTGTGATGACAGGGGTCATGAAGCATTGAGATGACAAGGGAATGGAGCATTGTGATGAAAGCGGTCCTCGAGAATTGTGAGGAAACGGGTCATGGATTATTGTGATGGAAGGGTTCCTGGAGCATTCTGATGACAAGTGCCATGGAGCATTTTAATGAAAGGGGTACTGGAGCATTGTACAGAAATGGTTCATGGATCATCGTGATTACACGGATCATGGAATATTGTGATGACAAGGGTTTCGGAGCATTGCGACAACAGGGGTCATGGAGCATTGTAATAGCAGGGGTGATGGGGCATTGTGATGACAGGGCCATGGAGCATTGTGATGACAGAAGTCATAGAATATTGTGATGACAAGGGCCATGGAGCATTGTCATGAAAGGTCTTATCTGGCATTGTGATGAGAGTGGTCATGGAGCATTGTGATAAAAGTTGTCCTGAAGCACTGTTATTACAGGGGCCATGTAGAATTTTGATGACAAAGGCCATGGAGCATTGTGATGACAGGCATCATGGAGCAATTTGATGAAAGTGGTCATGGAGCATTGTGATGAAATGCGCCATGGAACATTGTGAAGACAAGTGTCCTGGAGCATTGTGATGACAAGGGCCATGGCCAATTCTGATGACAGGTGTCATGGAGCATTGTGATGACAGTGGTCATCTATCATTATGATGAAAGGTATCACGGAGCACTGTGATGACAGGGGCCATGGAGCATTGTGATGACACGGGCATGGAGCATTATGATGAGAAGTGATCTGGAGCATTGCGATGACAAGGGTATGGAGCATTGTGATTACAGGGACCATGGAGCATTGTGAATGCATAGGCCATGGAGCAATGAAATGACAGGGGTCAAGGAGCATTGTGATGTAAGTTGTCATGGAGCATTGTCATGACTATTGTCCATGAACATTGTGATGACATGGTTCATGGAGCATTGTGATGACAAGTGCCATGGCGAATTGTGATGACAGGTGTCATGTGGCATTGTGATGACAGTGGTCATGTAGAATTGTAATGAACGGTATCATGGAGGACTCTGACGACAGGGGCCGTGGAGCACTGTGATGACAGTGGTCATCTAGAATTGTGATGAAATATACCAGGGAGCATTGTGATGACAGGGGTCATGGATCACCGCAATTATAGGGGCCAGGGAGCATTGTGAATACAAAGATCATGGAGCATTGAGATGACAGGGGTCATGGATCATTGTGATGACAAGGGTCCTGGAACCTTGTGATGACACGGTTCATGGAGCATTGTGATGACACGGGCATGGAGCATTATGATGACAAGAGTTCTGGAGCATTGTGATGAAAAGGGTATGAAGCACTGTGATTACAGGGGACCAGGAGCATTGTGATTACATGGGCAGTGCATATTGTGATGACAGGGGTTCATGGAGCACTGTGATGACAAGTGTCATGGAACATTGTGATGACAGGGTTCATGGAGCATTGTGATGAGAGGGGCCTTGGAGCATTATGATGATAGGCGTCATGGGGTATTGTGATGAGAGTGGTCATAGAACATTGTGATGAAAGGGATCATGGAGCAATGTGATTACAGGGGCCATGGAGCATTTTGAATGCATAGTCCATGGAGCAGTGTGATGACAGGGGTCATGGAGCATTGTGATGAATGTGGTCATAGTTCATTGTGATGATAAGTGTCCAGGAACATTGTGATGACATGGATCATGGAGCATTGTGATGACAAGGGCCATGGCGAATTGTGATGACAGGTGTCATGGGGCATTGTGATGACAGTGGTCATCTAGAATAGTGATGAAAGATAACATGGAGCACTGTGATAACAGGGGCCATGGAGCATTGTGATGACAAAGGCCATGGAGCATTTTGATGACAAGTGTCATGGAGCATTGTGATGAGACGGGCATGGAGCATTATGATGCCAAGAGTTCTGGAGCATTGCGTTGACAAGGGCATGGAGCATTGTGATGACAAGGGCCATGGCCAAATCTGATGACAGGTGTCATCGGGCATTGTGATGACAGAGGTTATCTAGCATTTTGATGAAAGGTACAATGGATCAATGTGATAACAGGGGCCATGGAGCATTGTGATGATAAAGGCCATGGAGCATTTTAATGAAAAGTGTCATGGAGAATTGTGATGAGACGGGCATGGAGCATTATGATGACAAGAGTTCTGGAGCATTGCGTTGACAAGGGAATGGAGCATTGTGATTACAGGGACCATGGAGGACAGTGATGACATCTGTCATGGAACATTGTGCTGACAGGGGCCATGGAGCATTGTGATGACAGGTATAATGTGGCATTGTAATGACAGTGGTCATAGAGCATTGTGATGAAATGGATCATGGAGCAATGTGATTACAGGGACCATGTAGCATTGCGAATGCATAGGCTATGGAGCATTGTGATGACAGGAGTCAAGGAGCATTGTGATGTAAGTGGTCATGGATCATTGTGATGACAAGTGTCCTGGACCATTGTGATGACACGGGTCATGGAGCATTGTGATGGCAAGGGCCATGGCGAATTGTTATGACATGTGTCTTGGGGCATTGTGATGACAGTGGTCATCTAGAATTGTGATAAAAGGTATCATGGAGCACTGTGATGACAGGGGCCATGGAGTATTGTAATGACAAGGCCATGGAACATTGTGATGACAAGTATCATGGAGCTTTGTGATGACACGAGCATTCATCATTATGATGACAAGAGTTCTGGAGCATTGTGATGACAAGGGCATGGAGCATTGTGATTACAGGGTCATGGAGCATTGTGATGACAACTGTCATGGAACATTGTGATGACAGGGTTCATGGAGCATTGTGATGACAAGTGCGATGGCGAATTGTGATGACAGGTTTCATGGGGCATTGTGTTGAAAGGGGCATGGAGCATTGTGACGACAATGGTCATGGAGCATTGTGATGACTGGTATCATGGAGCATTGTTCTGAGAAAGGTCATGGGGCAGTGTAATGACAAGTATCATGGAGGATGTGATGAAAGGAGTCATGGAGCATTGTGATTAAATGGATCATGAGGCATTTTGATGACAAGAGTCATGGAACATTGTGATGACAGGGCTAATGGAGCATTGTGATGACAAGGGCTATGGAGCATTGTGGTGACAAGGGCTATGGAGCATTGTGATGACAGGTGTCATGCAGCATTGTGATGAAAGGGGTCATGGATCACTACGATGACATGTGTAATGGAGCATTGTGATGATATGGACATGGAGCATTGTGATAACAGGGGCCAGGGAGCTTTGAGATGACAAGAGCAGGGAACATTCTGATGACAGCAGTCTTGTATCATTGTGATGATACCTGTCATGGAACATTGTGCTGACAGGGGCTATAGAGCATTGTGATGACAGGTGTCATGTGGCATTGTGATGACAGTGGTCATAGAGCATTGTGATGAAAAGGATCATGGAGCAATGTGATTACAGGGGCCATGGAGCATTGTGAATACATAGGCCATGGAGCATTGTGATGACAGGGGTCAAGGAGCATTGTGATGAAAGTGGACATGGAGCACTGTGATGACACGGGCATGCAGCATTATGATGACAAGAGTTCTGGAGCATTGTGATGAAAAGGGTATGGAGCATTGTGATTACAGGGGACCAGGAGCATTGTGATTACATGGGCAGTGAATATTGTGATGACAGGGGTCATGGAGCACTGTGATGACTAGTGTCATGGAACATTGTGATGAGAGGGATCATGGAGCACTGTGATGAGAGGGGCCTTGGAGCATTATGATGATAGGCGTCATGGGACATTGTGATGACAGCGGTCTTGGAGCATTGTGATGAAAGGGATCATGGAGCAATGTGATTACAGGGGCCATGGAGCATTGTGAATGCATAGGCCATGGAGCAATGAAATGACAGGGGTCAAGGAGCATTGTGATGTAAGTTGTCATGGAGCATTGTGATGACAAGTGTCCATGAACATTGTGATGACATGGTTCATGGAGCTTTGTGATGACAAGTGCCATGGCGAATTGTGATGACAGGTGTCATGGGGCATTGTGATGACAGTGGTCATGTAGAATTGTAATGAAAGGTAACATGGAGGACTCTGACGACAGGGGCCGTGGAGCACTGTGATGACAGTGGTCATCTAGAATTGTGATGAAATATACCAGGGAGCATTGTGATGACAGGGGTCATGGATCACCGCAATTATAGGGGCCAGGGAGCATTGTGAATACAAAGATCATGGAGCATTGAGATGACAGGGGTCATGGATCATTGTGATGACAAGGGTCCTGGAACCTTGTGATGACACGGTTCATGGAGCATTGTGATGACAAGGTTCTTCAAGCATTGTGGTGACACGGGCATGGAGCATTATGATGCCCAGAGTTCCGGAGCATTGTGGTGACAAGGGCATGGAGCATTGTGATGACAAGGGCCATGGCCAATTCTGATGACAGTTGTCATCGGGCATTGTGATGACAGAGGTTATCTAGCATTGTGATGAAAGGTACAATGGATCAATGTGATAACAGGGGCCATGGAGCATTGTGATGATAAAGGCCATGAAGCATTTTAATGAAAAGTGTCATGGAGAATTGTGATGAGACGGGCATGGAGCATTATGATGACAAGAGTTCTGGAGCATTGCGTTGACAAGGGAATGGAGCATTGTGATTACAGGGACCATGGAGGATAGTGGTGACATCTGTCATGGAACATTGTGATGACAGTGGTCATGGAGCATTGTAATGACAGGGGCCATGGAGCATTGTGATGACAGGGGTCATGGGGCATTGTGATGACAGTGGTCATGGAGCATTGTGATGAAAGGGGTCATGGAGCACTGTGATCACAGGGGCCATGTATAATTGTGATGACAAAGACCATGGAGCATTGTGATGACAGTTGTCATGGAGCATTGTGTTGAAAGGGGCATGGAGCATTGTGACGACAATGGTCATGGAGCATTGTGATGACTGGTATCATGGAGCATTGTTCTGAAAAAGGTCATGGGGCAGTGTAATGACAAGTATCATGGAGGATGTGATGAAAGGAGTCATGGAGCATTGTGATTAAATGGATCATGAGGCATTTTGATGACAAGAGTCATGGAACATTGTGATGACAGGGCTAATGGAGCATTGTGATGACAAGGGCTATGGAGCATTGTGATGACTGGGGTCATGGAGCATTGTGATGAAAGGGGTCATGGATCACATCGATGACATGGGTAATGGAGCATTGTGATGATATGAGCATGGAGCATTGTGATGACAGGGGCCAGGGAGCATTGAGAATGACAAGGGCAGGGAACATTGTGATGACAGCAGTCATGGATCATTGTGATGATACCTGTCATAGAACATTGTGCTGACAGGGGCTATAGAGCATTGTGATGACAGGTGTCATGTGGCATTGTGATGACAGTGGTCATAGAGCATTGTGATGAAAGTGGTCATGGAGAACTGTGATGACAAGGGAATGGAGCATTATGATGACAAGAGTTCTGGAGCATTGTGATGACAAGGGTATGGAGCATTGTGATTACAGGGGACCAGGAGCATTGTGATTACATGGGCAGTGAATATTGTGATGACAGGGGTCATGGAGCACTGTGATGACTAGTGTCATGGAACATTGTGATGACAGGGATCATGGAGCATTGTGATGAGAGGGGGCTTGGAGCATTATGATGATAGGCGTCATGGGGCATTGTGATGACAGCGGTCTTGGAGTATTGTGATGAAAGGGATCATGGAGCAATGTGATTACAGGAGCCATGGAGCATTGTGAATGCATAGGCCATGGAGCAATGGAATGACAGGGGTCAAGGAGCATTGTGATGTAAGTTGTCATGGAGCATTGTGATGACTCTTGTCCATGAACATTGTGATGACATGGTTCATGGAGCATTGTGATGACAGGTGTCATGTGGAATTGTGATGAGAGCGGTCATATAGAATTGTGATTAAAGGTATCAGGGAGGACTCTGATAACAGGGGCAGTGGAGCACTGTGATGACAGTGGTCATCTAGAATTGTGATGAAGTATACCAGGGAGCATTGTGATGACAGGGGTCATGGATCACCGCAATTATAGAGGCCATGGAGCATTGTGAATACAAAGATCATGGAGCATTGAGATGACAGGGGTCACGGATCATTGTGATGACAAGGGTCCTGGAACCTTGTGATGACACGGTTCATGGAGCATTGTGATGACAAGGTTCTTCAAGCATTGTGATGACACGGGCATGGAGCATTATGATGACAAGAGTTCTGGAGCATTGTGATGAAAAGGGTATGGAGCACTGTGATTACAGGGGACCAGGAGCATTGTGATTACATGGGCAGTGAATATTGTGATGACAGGTGTTCATGGAGCACTGTGATGACAAGTGTCATGGAACATTGTGATGACAGGGTTCATGGAGCATTGTGATGAGAGGGGCCTTGGAGCATTATGATGATAGGCGTCATGGGGTATTGTGATGAGAGTGGTCATAGAACATTGTGATGAAAGGGATCATGGAGCAATGTGATTACAGGGGCCATGGAGCATTTTGAATGCATAGTCCATGGAGCAGTGTGATGACAGGGGTCATGGAGCATTGTGATGAATGTGGTCATAGTTCATTGTGATGATAAGTGTCCAGGAACATTGTGATGACATGGATCATGGAGCATTGTGATGACAAGGGCCATGGCGAATTGTGATGACAGGTGTCATGGGGCATTGTGATGACAGTGGTCATCGAGAATTATGAGGAAAGGTAACATGGAGCACTGTGATAACAGGGGCCATGGAGCATTGTGATGACAAAGGCCATGGAGCATTTTGATGACAAGTGTCATGGAGCATTGTGATGAGACGGGCATGGAGCATTATGATGCCAAGAGTTCTGGAGCATTGCGTTGACAAGGGCATGGAGCATTGTGATGACAAGGGCCATGGCCAATTCTGATGACAGGTGTCATCGGGCATTGTGATGACAGAGGTTATCTAGCATTGTGATGAAAGGTACAATGGATCAATGTGATAACAGGGGCCATGGAGCATTGTGATGATAAAGGCCATGGAGCATTTTAATGAAAAGTGTCATGGAGAATTGTGATGAGACGGGCATGGAGCATTATGATGACAAGAGTTCTGGAGCATTGCGTTGACAAGGGAATGGAGCATTGTGATTACAGGGACCATGGAGGATAGTGATGACATCTGTCATGGAACATTGTGCTGACAGGGGCCATGGAGCATTGTGATGACAGGTATAATGTGGCATTGTAATGACAGTGGTCATAGAGCATTGTGATGAAATGGATCATGGAGCAATGTGATTACAGGGACCATGTAGCATTGCGAATGCATAGGCTATGGAGCATTGTGATGACAGGAGTCAAGGAGCATTTTGATGTAAGTGGTCATGGATCATTGTGATGACAAGTGTCCTGGACCATTGTGATGACACGGGTCATGGAGCATTGTGATGGCAAGGGCCATGGCGAATTGTTATGACATGTGTCTTGGGGCATTGTGATGACAGTGGTCATCTAGAATTGTGATAAAAGGTATCATGGAGCACTGTGATGACAGGGGCCATGGAGTATTGTAATGACAAGGCAATGGAACATTGTGATGACAAGTATCATGGAGCTTTGTGATGACACGAGCATTCATCATTATGATGACAAGAGTTCTGGAGCATTGTGATGACAAGGGCATGGAGCATTGTGATTACAGGGTCATGGAGCATTGTGATGACAACTGTCATGGAACATTGTGATGACAGGGTTCATGGAGCATTGTGATGACAAGTGCGATGGCGAATTGTGATGACAGGTGTCATGGGGCATTGTGTTGAAAGGGGCATGGAGCATTGTGACGACAATGGTCATGGAGCATTGTGATGACTGGTATCATGGAGCATTGTTCTGAAAAAGGTCATGGGGCAGTGTAATGACAAGTATCATGGAGGATGTAATGAAAGGAGTCATGGAGCATTGTGATTAAATGGATCATGAGGCATTTTGATGACAAGAGTCATGGAACATTGTGATGACAGGGCTAATGGAGCATTGTGATGACAAGGGCTATGGAGCATTGTGATGACAGGTGTCATGCAGCATTGTGATGAAAGGGGTCATGGATCACTACGATGACATGTGTAATGGAGCATTGTGATGATACGGACATGGAGCATTGTGATAACAGGGGCCAGGGAGCATTGAGATGACAAGAGCAGGGAACATTCTGATGACAGCAGTCTTGTATCATTGTGATGATACCTGTCATGGAACATTGTGCTGACAGGGGCTATAGAGCATTGTGATGACAGGTGTCATGTGGCATTGTGATGACAGTGGTCATAGAGCATTGTGATGAAAAGGATCATGGAGCAATGTGATTACAGGGGCCATGGAGCATTGTGAATACATAGGCCATGGAGCATTGTGATGACAGGGGTCAAGGAGCATTGTGATGAAAGTGGACATGGAGCACTGTGATGACACGGGCATGCAGCATTATGATGACAAGAGTTCTGGAGCATTGTGATGAAAAGGGTATGGAGCATTGTGATTACAGGGGACCAGGAGCATTGTGATTACATGGGCAGTGAATATTGTGATGACAGGGGTCATGGAGCACTGTGATGACTAGTGTCATGGAACATTGTGATGAGAGGGATCATGGAGCACTGTGATGAGAGGGGCCTTGGAGCATTATGATGATAGGCGTCATGGGGCATTGTGATGACAGCGGTCTTGGAGCATTGTGATGAAAGGGATCATGGAGCAATGTGATTACAGGGGCCATGGAGCATTGTGAATGCATAGGCCATGGAGCAATGAAATGACAGGGGTCAAGGAGCATTGTGATGTAAGTTGTCATGGAGCATTGTGATGACAAGTGTCCATGAACATTGTGATGACATGGTTCATGGAGCTTTGTGATGACAAGTGCCATGGCGAATTGTGATGACAGGTGTCATGGGGCATTGTGATGACAGTGGTCATGTAGAATTGTAATGAAAGGTATCATGGAGGACTCTGACGACAGGGGCCGTGGAGCACTGTGATGACAGTGGTCATCTAGAATTGTGATGAAATATACCAGGGAGCATTGTGATGACAGGGGTCATGGATCACCGCAATTATAGGGGCCAGGGAGCATTGTGAATACAAAGATCATGGAGCATTGAGATGACAGGGGTCATGGATCATTGTGATGACAAGGGTCCTGGAACCTTGTGATGACACGGTTCATGGAGCATTGTGATGACAAGGTTCTTCAAGCATTGTGATGACACGGGCATGGAGCATTATGATGACAAGAGTTCTGGAGCATTGTGATGAAAAGGGTATGGAGCACTGTGATTACAGGAGACCAGGAGCATTGTGATTACATGGGCAGTGAATATTGTGATGACAGGGGTTCATGGAGCACTGTGATGACAAGTGTCATGGAACATTGTGATGACAGGGTTCATGGAGCATTGTGATTAGAGGGGCCTTGGAGCATTATGATGATACGCGTCATGGGGCCTTGTGATGACAGCGGTCTTGGAGCATTGTGATGAAAGGGATCATGGAGCAATGTGATTACAGGGGCCATGGAGCATTTTGAATGCATAGGCCATGGAGCAGTGTGATGACAGGGGTCATGGAGCATTCTGATGAATGTGGTCATAGTTAATTGTGATGATAAGTGTCCAGGAACATTGTGATGACATGGATCATGGAGCATTGTGATGACAAGGGCCATGGCGAATTGTGATGACAGGTGTCATGGGGCATTGTGATGACAGTGGTCATCTAGAATTGTGATGAAAGGTAACATGGAGCACTGTGATAACAGGGGCCATGGAGCATTGTGATGACAAAGGCCATGGAGCATTTTGATGACAAGTGTCATGTAGCATTGTGATGAGACGGGCATGGAGCATTATGATGCCCAGAGTTCCGGAGCATTGTGGTGACAAGGGCATGGAGCATTGTGATGACAAGGGCCATGGCCAATTCTGATGACAGTTGTCATCGGGCATTGTGATGACAGAGGTTATCTAGCATTGTGATGAAAGGTACAATGGATCAATGTGATAACAGGGGCCATGGAGCATTGTGATGATAAAGGCCATGAAGCATTTTAATGAAAAGTGTCATGGAGAATTGTGATGAGACGGGCATGGAGCATTATGATGACAAGAGTTCTGGAGCATTGCGTTGACAAGGGAATGGAGCATTGTGATTACAGGGACCATGGAGGATAGTGGTGACATCTGTCATGGAACATTGTGATGACAGTGGTCATGGAGCATTGTAATGACAGGGGCCATGGAGCATTGTGATGACAGGGGTCATGGGGCATTGTGATGACAGTGGTCATGGAGCATTGTGATGAAAGGGGTCATGGAGCACTGTGATCACAGGGGCCATGTATAATTGTGATGACAAAGACCATGGAGCATTGTGATGACAGTTGTCATGGAGCATTGTGTTGAAAGGGGCATGGAGCATTGTGACGACAATGGTCATGGAGCATTGTGATGACTGGTATCATGGAGCATTGTTCTGAAAAAGGTCATGGGGCAGTGTAATGACAAGTATCATGGAGGATGTGATGAAAGGAGTCATGGAGCATTGTGATTAAATGGATCATGAGGCATTTTGATGACAAGAGTCATGGAACATTGTGATGACAGGGCTAATGGAGCATTGTGATGACAAGGGCTATGGAGCATTGTGATGACTGGGGTCATGGAGCATTGTGATGAAAGGGGTCATGGATCACATCGATGACATGGGTAATGGAGCATTGTGATGATATGAGCATGGAGCATTGTGATGACAGGGGCCAGGGAGCATTGAGAATGACAAGGGCAGGGAACATTGTGATGACAGCAGTCATGGATCATTGTGATGATACCTGTCATAGAACATTGTGCTGACAGGGGCTATAGAGCATTGTGATGACAGGTGTCATGTGGCATTGTGATGACAGTGGTCATAGAGCATTGTGATGAAAGTGGTCATGGAGAACTGTGATGACAAGTGAATGGAGCATTATGATGACAAGAGTT
Organism: Balaenoptera borealis; assembly: GCF_965194805.1. Taxonomy (NCBI): domain Eukaryota; kingdom Metazoa; phylum Chordata; class Mammalia; order Artiodactyla; family Balaenopteridae; genus Balaenoptera; species Balaenoptera borealis. Next base: position 215,086 of record NW_028123287.1, read on the forward strand.
CTGGAGCATTGTGATGACAAGGGTATGGAGCATTGTGATTACAGGGGACCAGGAGCATTGTGATTACATGGGCAGTGAATATTGTGATGACAGGGGTCATGGAGCACTGTGATGACTAGTGTCATGGAACATTGTGATGACAGGGATCATGGAGCATTGTGATGAGAGGGGGCTTGGAGCATTATGATGATAGGCGTCATGGGGCATTGTGATGACAGCGGTCTTGGAGTATTGTGATGAAAGGGATCATGGAGCAATGTGATTACAGGAGCCATGGAGCCTTGTGAATGCATAGGCCATGGAGCAATGGAATGACAGGGGTCAAGGAGCATTGTGATGTAAGTTGTCATGGAGCATTGTGATGACTCTTGTCCATGAACATTGTGATGACATGGTTCATGGAGCATTGTGATGACAGGTGTCATGTGGAATTGTGATGAGAGCGGTCATATAGAATTGTGATTAAAGGTATCAGGGAGGACTCTGATAACAGGGGCAGTGGAGCACTGTGATGACAGTGGTCATCTAGAATTGTGATGAAGTATACCAGGGAGCATTGTGATGACAGGGGTCATGGATCACCGCAATTATAGAGGCCATGGAGCATTGTGAATACAAAGATCATGGAGCATTGAGATGACAGGGGTCACGGATCATTGTGATGACAAGGGTCCTGGAACCTTGTGATGACACGGTTCATGGAGCATTGTGATGACAAGGTTCTTCAAGCATTGTGATGACACGGGCATGGAGCATTATGATGACAAGAGTTCTGGAGCATTGTGATGACAAGGGTATGGAGCACTATGATTACAGGGGACCAGGAGCATTGTGATTACATGGGCAGTGAATATTGTGATGACAGGGGTCATGGAGCACTGTGATGACTAGTGTCATGGAACATTGTGATGACAGGGATCATGGAGCATTGTGATGAGAGGGGCCTTAGAGCATTATGATGATAGGCGTCATGGGGCATTGTGATGACAGCGGTCTTGGAGCATTGTGATGAAAGGGATCATGGAGCAATGTGCTTACAGGAGCCATGGAGCATTGTGAATGCATAGGCCATGGAGCAATGAAATGACAGGGGTCAAGGAGCATTGTGATGTAAGTTGTCATGGAGCATTGTGATGACTATTGTCCATGAACATTGTGATGACATGGTTCATGGAGCATTGTGATGACAAGTGCCATGGCGAATTGTGATGACAGGTGTCATGGGGCATTGTGATGACAGTGGTCATGTAGAATTGTAATGAAAGGTATCATGGAGGACTCTGACGACAGGGGCCGTGGAGCACTGTGATGACAGTGGTCATCTAGAATTGTGATGAAATATACCAGGGAGCATTGTGATGACAGGGGTCATGGATCACCGCAATTATAGGGGCCAGGGAGCATTGTGAATACAAAGATCATGGAGCATTGAGATGACAGGGGTCATGGATCATTGTGATGACAAGGGTCCTGGAACCTTGTGATGACACGGTTCATGGAGCATTGTGATGACAAGGTTCTTCAAGCATTGTGATGACACGGGCATGGAGCATTATGATGACAAGAGTTCTGGAGCATTGTGATGAAAAGGGTATGGAGCACTGTGATTACAGGAGACCAGGAGCATTGTGATTACATGGGCAGTGAATATTGTGATGACAGGGGTTCATGGAGCACTGTGATGACAAGTGTCATGGAACATTGTGATGACAGGGTTCATGGAGCATTGTGATGAGAGGGGCCTTGGAGCATTATGATGATAGGCGTCATGGGGTATTGTGATGAGAGTGGTCATAGAACATCGTGATGAAAGGGATCATGGAGCAATGTGATTACAGGGGCCATGGAGCATTTTGAATGCATAGGCCATGGAGCAGTGTGATGACAGGGGTCATGGATCATTGTGATAAAAAGTGTCCTGGACCATTGTGATGACACGGGTCATGGAGCATTGTGATGGCAAGGGCCATGGCGAATTGTGATGACATGTGTCTTGGGGCATTGTGATGACAGTGGTCATCTAGAATTGTGATAAAAGGTATCATGGAGCACTGTGATGACAGGGGCCATGGAGTATTGTAATGACAAGGCCATGGAACATTGTGATGACAAGTATCATGGAGCTTTGTGATGACACGAGCATTCATCATTATGATGACAAGAGTTCTGGAGCATTGTGATGACAAGGGCATGGAGCATTGTGATTACAGGGTCATGGAGCATTGTGATGACAACTGTCATGGAACATTGTGATGACAGGGTTCATGGAGCATTGTGATTAAAGGGGCCATGGAGCATTTTGATGACAAGGGCAGGCGAACATTTTGATTACATTGGTAATGGAGCATTGTGATGACATGGGCAGGGAACATTGTGAAGACAGGTGTAATGGAACATTGTGATTACAGGGGACATGGAGCATTTTGATGACATGGGCAGACAACATTGTGATGACAGGTGTCATGGAGCATTGTGATGACAATTGTCATGGAACGTTGTGCTGACAGGGATCATGGAGCATTGTGATGAGACGGTCATTGGAGCATTGTGATGACAGGCGTACTGGAGCCTTCTGAGGAAAGGTGTCATGAGTCATTGTGATTACAGCGATCATGGAACATTGTGATGACAGTGGTCATGGAGCATTGTAATGACAGGGGCCATGGAGCATTGTGATGACAGGGGTCATGGGGCATTGTGATGACAGTGGTCATGGAGCATTGTGATGAAAGGGGTCATGGAGCACTGTGATCACAGGGGCCATGTATAATTGTGATGACAAAGGCCATGGAGCATTGTGATGACAGTTGTCATGGAGCATTGTGTTGAAAGGGGCATGGAGCATTGTGACGACAATGGTCATGGAGCATTGTGATGACTGGTATCATGGAGCATTGTTCTGAAAGAGGTCATGGGGCAGTGTAATGACAAGTATCATGGAGGATGTGATGAAAGGAGTCATGGAGCATTGTGATTAAATGGATCATGAGGCATTTTGATGACAAGAGTCATGGAACATTGTGATGACAGGGCTAATGGAGCATTGTGATGACAAGGGCTATGGAGCATTGTGATGAATGGGGTCATGGGGCATGGTGATGACAGTGGTCATGGAGCATTGTGATGACAAAGACCACGGAGCATTGTGATGACAGGTGTCATGCAGCATTGTGATGAAAGGGGTCATGGATCACTACGATGACATGGGTAATGGAGCATTGTGATGATACGGGCATGGAGCATTGTGATGACAGGGGTCATGCAGCATTGTGATGACAGGGGCCATGCAGCATTTTGATGACATGGGCATGGAGCATAGTGATGACAAGAGTTCTGGAGCATTTTGATGACGAGGGCATGGATCATTTTGATGACAGGGGCCATGAAGCATTGAGATGACAAGGGAATGGAGCATTGTGATGAAAGCGGTCCTGGAGAATTGTGAGGAAACGGGTCATGGATTATTGTGATGGAAGGGTTCCTGGAGCATTCTGATGACAAGTGCCATGGAGCATTTTAATGAAAGGGGTACTGGAGCATTGTACAGAAATGGTTCATGGATCATCGTGATTACACGGATCATGGAATATTGTGATGACAAGGGTTTCAGAGCATTGCGACGACAGGGGTCATGGAGCATTGTAATAGCAGGGGTGATGGGGCATTGTGATGACAGGGGCATGGAGCATTGTGATGACAGAAGTCATAGAATATTGTGATGACAAGGGCCATGGAGCATTGTCATGAAAGGTCTTATCTGGCATTGTGATGAGAGTGGTCATGGAGCATTGTGATAAAAGTTGTCCTGAAGCACTGTTATTACAGGGGCCATGTAGAATTTTGATGACAAAGGCCATGGAGCATTGTGATGACAGGCATCATGGAGCAATTTGATGAAAGTGGTCATGGAGCATTGTGATGAAATGCGCCATGGAACATTGTGAAGACAAGTGTCCTGGAGCATTGTGATGACAAGGGCCATGGCCAATTCTGATGACAGGTGTCATGGAGCATTGTGATGACAGTGGTCATCTATCATTATGATGAAAGGTATCACGGAGCACTGTGATGACAGGGGCCATGGAGCATTGTGATGACACGGGCATGGAGCATTATGATGAGAAGTGATCTGGAGCATTGCGATGACAAGGGTATGGAGCATTGTGATTACAGGGACCATGGAGCATTGTGAATGCATAGGCCATGGAGCAATGAAATGACAGGGGTCAAGGAGCATTGTGATGTAAGTTGTCATGGAGCATTGTCATGACTATTGTCCATGAACATTGTGATGACATGGTTCATGGAGCATTGTGATGACAAGTGCCATGGCGAATTGTGATGACAGGTGTCATGCGGCATTGTGATGACAGTGGTCATGTAGAATTGTAATGAACGGTATCATGGAGGACTCTGACGACAGGGGCCGTGGAGCACTGTGATGACAGTGGTCATCTAGAATTGTGATGAAATATACCAGGGAGCATTGTGATGACAGGGGTCATGGATCACCGCAATTATAGGGGCCAGGGAGCATTGTGAATACAAAGATCATGGAGCATTGAGATGACAGGGGTCATGGATCATTGTGATGACAAGGGTCCTGGAACCTTGTGATGACACGGTTCATGGAGCATTGTGATGACACGGGCATGGAGCATTATGATGACAAGAGTTCTGGAGCATTGTGATGAAAAGGGTATGGAGCACTGTGATTACAGGGGACCAGGAGCATTGTGATTACATGGGCAGTGCATATTGTGATGACAGGGGTTCATGGAGCACTGTGATGACAAGTGTCATGGAACATTGTGATGACAGGGTTCATGGAGCATTGTGATGAGAGGGGCCTTGGAGCATTATGATGATAGGCGTCATGGGGTATTGTGATGAGAGTGGTCATAGAACATTGTGATGAAAGGGATCATGGAGCAATGTGATTACAGGGGCCATGGAGCATTTTGAATGCATAGTCCATGGAGCAGTGTGATGACAGGGGTCATGGAGCATTGTGATGAATGTGGTCATAGTTCATTGTGATGATAAGTGTCAAGGAACATTGTGATGACATGGATCATGGAGCATTGTGATGACAAGGGCCATGGCGAATTGTGATGACAGGTGTCATGGGGCATTGTGATGACAGTGGTCATCGAGAATTATGAGGAAAGGTAACATGGAGCACTGTGATAACAGGGGCCATGGAGCATTGTGATGACAAAGGCCATGGAGCATTTTGATGACAAGTGTCATGGAGCATTGTGATGAGACGGGCATGGAGCATTATGATGCCAAGAGTTCTGGAGCATTGCGTTGACAAGGGCATGGAGCATTGTGATGACAAGGGCCATGGCCAATTTTGATGACAGGTGTCATCGGGCATTGTGATGACAGAGGTTATCTAGCATTGTGATGAAAGGTACAATGGATCAATGTGATAACAGGGGCCATGGAGCATTGTGATGATAAAGGCCATGGAGCATTTTAATGAAAAGTGTCATGGAGAATTGTGATGAGACGGGCATGGAGCATTATGATGACAAGAGTTCTGGAGCATTGCGTTGACAAGGGAATGGAGCATTGTGATTACAGGGACCATGGAGGACAGTGATGACATCTGTCATGGAACATTGTGCTGACAGGGGCCATGGAGCATTGTGATGACAGGTATAATGTGGCATTGTAATGACAGTGGTCATAGAGCATTGTGATGAAATGGATCATGGAGCAATGTGATTACAGGGACCATGTAGCATTGCGAATGCATAGGCTATGGAGCATTGTGATGACAGGAGTCAAGGAGCATTGTGATGTAAGTGGTCATGGATCATTGTGATGACAAGTGTCCTGGACCATTGTGATGACACGGGTCATGGAGCATTGTGATGGCAAGGGCCATGGCGAATTGTGATGACATGTGTCTTGGGGCATTGTGATGACAGTGGTCATCTAGAATTGTGATAAAAGGTATCATGGAGCACTGTGATGACAGGGGCCATGGAGTATTGTAATGACAAGGCCATGGAACATTGTGATGACAAGTATCATGGAGCTTTGTGATGACACGAGCATTCATCATTATGATGACAAGAGTTCTGGAGCATTGTGATGACAAGGGCATGGAGCATTGTGATTACAGGGTCATGGAGCATTGTGATGACAACTGTCATGGAACATTGTGATGACAGGGTTCATGGAGCATTGTGATTAAAGGGGCCATGGAGCATTTTGATGACAAGGGCAGGCGAACTTTTTGATTACATTGGTAATGGAGCATTGTGATGACATGGGCAGGGAACATTGTGAAGACACGTGTAATGGAACATTGTGATTAGAGGGGACATGGAGCATTTTGATGACATGGGCAGGCAACATTGTGATGACAGGTGTCATGGAGCATTGTGATTAAAGGGGCCATGGAGCATTTTGATGACAAGGGCAGGCGAACATTTTGATTACATTGGTAATGGAGCATTGTGATGACATGGGCAGGGAACATTGTGAAGACAGGTGTAATGGAACATTGTGATTACAGGGGACATGGAGCATTTTGATGACATGGGCAGACAACATTGTGATGACAGGTGTCATGGAGCATTGTGATGACAATTGTCATGGAACGTTGTGCTGACAGGGATCATGGAGCATTGTGATGAGACGGTCATTGGAGCATTGTGATGACAGGCGTACTGGAGCCTTCTGAGGAAAGGTGTCATGAGTCATTGTGATTACAGCGATCATGGAACATTGTGATGACAGTGGTCATGGAGCATTGTAATGACAGGGGCCATGGAGCATTGTGATGACAGGGGTCATGGGGCATTGTGATGACAGTGGTCATGGAGCATTGTGATGAAAGGGGTCATGGAGCACTGTGATCACAGGGGCCATGTATAATTGTGATGACAAAGGCCATGGAGCATTGTGATGACAGTTGTCATGGAGCATTGTGTTGAAAGGGGCATGGAGCATTGTGACGACAATGGTCATGGAGCATTGTGATGACTGGTATCATGGAGCATTGTTCTGAAAGAGGTCATGGGGCAGTGTAATGACAAGTATCATGGAGGATGTGATGAAAGGAGTCATGGAGCATTGTGATTAAATGGATCATGAGGCATTTTGATGACAAGAGTCATGGAACATTGTGATGACAGGGCTAATGGAGCATTGTGATGACAAGGGCTATGGAGCATTGTGATGAATGGGGTCATGGGGCATGGTGATGACAGTGGTCATGGAGCATTGTGATGACAAAGACCACGGAGCATTGTGATGACAGGTGTCATGCAGCATTGTGATGAAAGGGGTCATGGATCACTACGATGACATGGGTAATGGAGCATTGTGATGATACGGGCATGGAGCATTGTGATGACAGGGGTCATGCAGCATTGTGATGACAGGGGCCATGCAGCATTTTGATGACATGGGCATGGAGCATAGTGATGACAAGAGTTCTGGAGCATTTTGATGACGAGGGCATGGATCATTTTGATGACAGGGGCCATGAAGCATTGAGATGACAAGGGAATGGAGCATTGTGATGAAAGCGGTCCTGGAGAATTGTGAGGAAACGGGTCATGGATTATTGTGATGGAAGGGTTCCTGGAGCATTCTGATGACAAGTGCCATGGAGCATTTTAATGAAAGGGGTACTGGAGCATTGTACAGAAATGGTTCATGGATCATCGTGATTACACGGATCATGGAATATTGTGATGACAAGGGTTTCAGAGCATTGCGACGACAGGGGTCATGGAGCATTGTAATAGCAGGGGTGATGGGGCATTGTGATGACAGGGGCATGGAGCATTGTGATGACAGAAGTCATAGAATATTGTGATGACAAGGGCCATGGAGCATTGTCATGAAAGGTCTTATCTGGCATTGTGATGAGAGTGGTCATGGAGCATTGTGATAAAAGTTGTCCTGAAGCACTGTTATTACAGGGGCCATGTAGAATTTTGATGACAAAGGCCATGGAGCATTGTGATGACAGGCATCATGGAGCAATTTGATGAAAGTGGTCATGGAGCATTGTGATGAAATGCGCCATGGAACATTGTGAAGACAAGTGTCCTGGAGCATTGTGATGACAAGGGCCATGGCCAATTCTGATGACAGGTGTCATGGAGCATTGTGATGACAGTGGTCATCTATCATTATGATGAAAGGTATCACGGAGCACTGTGATGACAGGGGCCATGGAGCATTGTGATGACACGGGCATGGAGCATTATGATGAGAAGTGATCTGGAGCATTGCGATGACAAGGGTATGGAGCATTGTGATTACAGGGACCATGGAGCATTGTGAATGCATAGGCCATGGAGCAATGAAATGACAGGGGTCAAGGAGCATTGTGATGTAAGTTGTCATGGAGCATTGTCATGACTATTGTCCATGAACATTGTGATGACATGGTTCATGGAGCATTGTGATGACAAGTGCCATGGCGAATTGTGATGACAGGTGTCATGCGGCATTGTGATGACAGTGGTCATGTAGAATTGTAATGAACGGTATCATGGAGGACTCTGACGACAGGGGCCGTGGAGCACTGTGATGACAGTGGTCATCTAGAATTGTGATGAAATATACCAGGGAGCATTGTGATGACAGGGGTCATGGATCACCGCAATTATAGGGGCCAGGGAGCATTGTGAATACAAAGATCATGGAGCATTGAGATGACAGGGGTCATGGATCATTGTGATGACAAGGGTCCTGGAACCTTGTGATGACACGGTTCATGGAGCATTGTGATGACACGGGCATGGAGCATTATGATGACAAGAGTTCTGGAGCATTGTGATGAAAAGGGTATGGAGCACTGTGATTACAGGGGACCAGGAGCATTGTGATTACATGGGCAGTGCATATTGTGATGACAGGGGTTCATGGAGCACTGTGATGACAAGTGTCATGGAACATTGTGATGACAGGGTTCATGGAGCATTGTGATGAGAGGGGCCTTGGAGCATTATGATGATAGGCGTCATGGGGTATTGTGATGAGAGTGGTCATAGAACATTGTGATGAAAGGGATCATGGAGCAATGTGATTACAGGGGCCATGGAGCATTTTGAATGCATAGTCCATGGAGCAGTGTGATGACAGGGGTCATGGAGCATTGTGATGAATGTGGTCATAGTTCATTGTGATGATAAGTGTCAAGGAACATTGTGATGACATGGATCATGGAGCATTGTGATGACAAGGGCCATGGCGAATTGTGATGACAGGTGTCATGGGGCATTGTGATGACAGTGGTCATCGAGAATTATGAGGAAAGGTAACATGGAGCACTGTGATAACAGGGGCCATGGAGCATTGTGATGACAAAGGCCATGGAGCATTTTGATGACAAGTGTCATGGAGCATTGTGATGAGACGGGCATGGAGCATTATGATGCCAAGAGTTCTGGAGCATTGCGTTGACAAGGGCATGGAGCATTGTGATGACAAGGGCCATGGCCAATTTTGATGACAGGTGTCATCGGGCATTGTGATGACAGAGGTTATCTAGCATTGTGATGAAAGGTACAATGGATCAATGTGATAACAGGGGCCATGGAGCATTGTGATGATAAAGGCCATGGAGCATTTTAATGAAAAGTGTCATGGAGAATTGTGATGAGACGGGCATGGAGCATTATGATGACAAGAGTTCTGGAGCATTGCGTTGACAAGGGAATGGAGCATTGTGATTACAGGGACCATGGAGGACAGTGATGACATCTGTCATGGAACATTGTGCTGACAGGGGCCATGGAGCATTGTGATGACAGGTATAATGTGGCATTGTAATGACAGTGGTCATAGAGCATTGTGATGAAATGGATCATGGAGCAATGTGATTACAGGGACCATGTAGCATTGCGAATGCATAGGCTATGGAGCATTGTGATGACAGGAGTCAAGGAGCATTGTGATGTAAGTGGTCATGGATCATTGTGATGACAAGTGTCCTGGACCATTGTGATGACACGGGTCATGGAGCATTGTGATGGCAAGGGCCATGGCGAATTGTGATGACATGTGTCTTGGGGCATTGTGATGACAGTGGTCATCTAGAATTGTGATAAAAGGTATCATGGAGCACTGTGATGACAGGGGCCATGGAGTATTGTAATGACAAGGCCATGGAACATTGTGATGACAAGTATCATGGAGCTTTGTGATGACACGAGCATTCATCATTATGATGACAAGAGTTCTGGAGCATTGTGATGACAAGGGCATGGAGCATTGTGATTACAGGGTCATGGAGCATTGTGATGACAACTGTCATGGAACATTGTGATGACAGGGTTCATGGAGCATTGTGATTAAAGGGGCCATGGAGCATTTTGATGACAAGGGCAGGCGAACTTTTTGATTACATTGGTAATGGAGCATTGTGATGACATGGGCAGGGAACATTGTGAAGACACGTGTAATGGAACATTGTGATTAGAGGGGACATGGAGCATTTTGATGACATGGGCAGGCAACATTGTGATGACAGGTGTCATGGAGCATTGTGATGACAATTGTCATGGAACGTTGTGCTGACAGGGATCATGGAGCATTGTGATGAGACGGTCATTGGAGCATTGTGATGACAGGCGTACTGGAGCCTTCTGAGGAAAGGTGTCATGAGTCATTGTGATTACAGCGATCATGGAACATTGTGATGACAGTGGTCATGGAGCATTGTAATGACAGGGGTCATGGAGCATTGTGATGACAGGGGTCATGGGGCATTGTGATGACAGTGGTCATGGAGCATTGTGATGAAAGGGGTCATGGAGCACTGTGATCACAGGGGCCATGTATAATTGTGATGACAAAGGCCATGGAGCATTGTGATGACAGTTGTCATGGAGCATTGTGTTGAAAGGGGCATGGAGCATTGTGACGACAATGGTCATGGAGCATTGTGATGACTGGTATCATGGAGCATTGTTCTGAAAGAGGTCATGGGGCAGTGTAATGACAAGTATCATGGAGGATGTGATGAAAGGAGTCATGGAGCATTGTGATTAAATGGATCATGAGGCATTTTGATGACAAGAGTCATGGAACATTGTGATGACAGCGCTAATGGAGCATTGTGATGACAAGGGCTATGGAGCATTGTGATGAATGGGGTCATGGGGCATGGTGATGACAGTGGTCATGGAGCATTGTGATGACAAAGACCACGGAGCATTGTGATGACAGGTGTCATGCAGCATTGTGATGTAAGGGGTCATGGATCACTACGATGACATGGGTAATGGAGCATTGTGATGATACGGGCATGGAGCATTGTGATGACAGGGGTCATGCAGCATTGTGATGACAGGGGCCATGCAGCATTTTGATGACATGGGCATGGAGCATAGTGATGACAAGAGTTCTGGAGCATTTTGATGACGAGGGCATGGATCATTGTGATGACAGGGGTCATGAAGCATTGAGATGACAAGGGAATGGAGCATTGTGATGAAAGCGGTCCTCGAGAATTGTGAGGAAACGGGTCATGGATTATTGTGATGGAAGGGTTCCTGGAGCATTCTGATGACAAGTGCCATGGAGCATTTTAATGAAAGGGGTACTGGAGCATTGTACAGAAATGGTTCATGGATCATCGTGATTACACGGATCATGGAATATTGTGATGACAAGGGTTTCGGAGCATTGCGACAACAGGGGTCATGGAGCATTGTAATAGCAGGGGTGATGGGGCATTGTGATGACAGGGCCATGGAGCATTGTGATGACAGAAGTCATAGAATATTGTGATGACAAGGGCCATGGAGCATTGTCATGAAAGGTCTTATCTGGCATTGTGATGAGAGTGGTCATGGAGCATTGTGATAAAAGTTGTCCTGAAGCACTGTTATTACAGGGGCCATGTAGAATTTTGATGACAAAGGCCATGGAGCATTGTGATGACAGGCATCATGGAGCAATTTGATGAAAGTGGTCATGGAGCATTGTGATGAAATGCGCCATGGAACATTGTGAAGACAAGTGTCCTGGAGCATTGTGATGACAAGGGCCATGGCCAATTCTGATGACAGGTGTCATGGAGCATTGTGATGACAGTGGTCATCTATCATTATGATGAAAGGTATCACGGAGCACTGTGATGACAGGGGCCATGGAGCATTGTGATGACACGGGCATGGAGCATTATGATGAGAAGTGATCTGGAGCATTGCGATGACAAGGGTATGGAGCATTGTGATTACAGGGACCATGGAGCATTGTGAATGCATAGGCCATGGAGCAATGAAATGACAGGGGTCAAGGAGCATTGTGATGTAAGTTGTCATGGAGCATTGTCATGACTATTGTCCATGAACATTGTGATGACATGGTTCATGGAGCATTGTGATGACAAGTGCCATGGCGAATTGTGATGACAGGTGTCATGTGGCATTGTGATGACAGTGGTCATGTAGAATTGTAATGAACGGTATCATGGAGGACTCTGACGACAGGGGCCGTGGAGCACTGTGATGACAGTGGTCATCTAGAATTGTGATGAAATATACCAGGGAGCATTGTGATGACAGGGGTCATGGATCACCGCAATTATAGGGGCCAGGGAGCATTGTGAATACAAAGATCATGGAGCATTGAGATGACAGGGGTCATGGATCATTGTGATGACAAGGGTCCTGGAACCTTGTGATGACACGGTTCATGGAGCATTGTGATGACACGGGCATGGAGCATTATGATGACAAGAGTTCTGGAGCATTGTGATGAAAAGGGTATGAAGCACTGTGATTACAGGGGACCAGGAGCATTGTGATTACATGGGCAGTGCATATTGTGATGACAGGGGTTCATGGAGCACTGTGATGACAAGTGTCATGGAACATTGTGATGACAGGGTTCATGGAGCATTGTGATGAGAGGGGCCTTGGAGCATTATGATGATAGGCGTCATGGGGTATTGTGATGAGAGTGGTCATAGAACATTGTGATGAAAGGGATCATGGAGCAATGTGATTACAGGGGCCATGGAGCATTTTGAATGCATAGTCCATGGAGCAGTGTGATGACAGGGGTCATGGAGCATTGTGATGAATGTGGTCATAGTTCATTGTGATGATAAGTGTCCAGGAACATTGTGATGACATGGATCATGGAGCATTGTGATGACAAGGGCCATGGCGAATTGTGATGACAGGTGTCATGGGGCATTGTGATGACAGTGGTCATCTAGAATAGTGATGAAAGATAACATGGAGCACTGTGATAACAGGGGCCATGGAGCATTGTGATGACAAAGGCCATGGAGCATTTTGATGACAAGTGTCATGGAGCATTGTGATGAGACGGGCATGGAGCATTATGATGCCAAGAGTTCTGGAGCATTGCGTTGACAAGGGCATGGAGCATTGTGATGACAAGGGCCATGGCCAAATCTGATGACAGGTGTCATCGGGCATTGTGATGACAGAGGTTATCTAGCATTGTGATGAAAGGTACAATGGATCAATGTGATAACAGGGGCCATGGAGCATTGTGATGATAAAGGCCATGGAGCATTTTAATGAAAAGTGTCATGGAGAATTGTGATGAGACGGGCATGGAGCATTATGATGACAAGAGTTCTGGAGCATTGCGTTGACAAGGGAATGGAGCATTGTGATTACAGGGACCATGGAGGACAGTGATGACATCTGTCATGGAACATTGTGCTGACAGGGGCCATGGAGCATTGTGATGACAGGTATAATGTGGCATTGTAATGACAGTGGTCATAGAGCATTGTGATGAAATGGATCATGGAGCAATGTGATTACAGGGACCATGTAGCATTGCGAATGCATAGGCTATGGAGCATTGTGATGACAGGAGTCAAGGAGCATTGTGATGTAAGTGGTCATGGATCATTGTGATGACAAGTGTCCTGGACCATTGTGATGACACGGGTCATGGAGCATTGTGATGGCAAGGGCCATGGCGAATTGTTATGACATGTGTCTTGGGGCATTGTGATGACAGTGGTCATCTAGAATTGTGATAAAAGGTATCATGGAGCACTGTGATGACAGGGGCCATGGAGTATTGTAATGACAAGGCCATGGAACATTGTGATGACAAGTATCATGGAGCTTTGTGATGACACGAGCATTCATCATTATGATGACAAGAGTTCTGGAGCATTGTGATGACAAGGGCATGGAGCATTGTGATTACAGGGTCATGGAGCATTGTGATGACAACTGTCATGGAACATTGTGATGACAGGGTTCATGGAGCATTGTGATGACAAGTGCGATGGCGAATTGTGATGACAGGTTTCATGGGGCATTGTGTTGAAAGGGGCATGGAGCATTGTGACGACAATGGTCATGGAGCATTGTGATGACTGGTATCATGGAGCATTGTTCTGAGAAAGGTCATGGGGCAGTGTAATGACAAGTATCATGGAGGATGTGATGAAAGGAGTCATGGAGCATTGTGATTAAATGGATCATGAGGCATTTTGATGACAAGAGTCATGGAACATTGTGATGACAGGGCTAATGGAGCATTGTGGTGACAAGGGCTATGGAGCATTGTGATGACAGGTGTCATGCAGCATTGTGATGAAAGGGGTCATGGATCACTACGATGACATGTGTAATGGAGCATTGTGATGATATGGACATGGAGCATTGTGATAACAGGGGCCAGGGAGCTTTGAGATGACAAGAGCAGGGAACATTCTGATGACAGCAGTCTTGTATCATTGTGATGATACCTGTCATGGAACATTGTGCTGACAGGGGCTATAGAGCATTGTGATGACAGGTGTCATGTGGCATTGTGATGACAGTGGTCATAGAGCATTGTGATGAAAAGGATCATGGAGCAATGTGATTACAGGGGCCATGGAGCATTGTGAATACATAGGCCATGGAGCATTGTGATGACAGGGGTCAAGGAGCATTGTGATGAAAGTGGACATGGAGCACTGTGATGACACGGGCATGCAGCATTATGATGACAAGAGTTCTGGAGCATTGTGATGAAAAGGGTATGGAGCATTGTGATTACAGGGGACCAGGAGCATTGTGATTACATGGGCAGTGAATATTGTGATGACAGGGGTCATGGAGCACTGTGATGACTAGTGTCATGGAACATTGTGATGAGAGGGATCATGGAGCACTGTGATGAGAGGGGCCTTGGAGCATTATGATGATAGGCGTCATGGGACATTGTGATGACAGCGGTCTTGGAGCATTGTGATGAAAGGGATCATGGAGCAATGTGATTACAGGGGCCATGGAGCATTGTGAATGCATAGGCCATGGAGCAATGAAATGACAGGGGTCAAGGAGCATTGTGATGTAAGTTGTCATGGAGCATTGTGATGACAAGTGTCCATGAACATTGTGATGACATGGTTCATGGAGCTTTGTGATGACAAGTGCCATGGCGAATTGTGATGACAGGTGTCATGGGGCATTGTGATGACAGTGG
The DNA here is from genome assembly GCF_965194805.1 of Balaenoptera borealis. NCBI lineage: Eukaryota > Metazoa > Chordata > Mammalia > Artiodactyla > Balaenopteridae > Balaenoptera > Balaenoptera borealis. The sequence goes on from NW_028123287.1 coordinate 230,551, forward strand.
TCATGTAGAATTGTAATGAAAGGTAACATGGAGGACTCTGACGACAGGGGCCGTGGAGCACTGTGATGACAGTGGTCATCTAGAATTGTGATGAAATATACCAGGGAGCATTGTGATGACAGGGGTCATGGATCACCGCAATTATAGGGGCCAGGGAGCATTGTGAATACAAAGATCATGGAGCATTGAGATGACAGGGGTCATGGATCATTGTGATGACAAGGGTCCTGGAACCTTGTGATGACACGGTTCATGGAGCATTGTGATGACAAGGTTCTTCAAGCATTGTGGTGACACGGGCATGGAGCATTATGATGCCCAGAGTTCCGGAGCATTGTGGTGACAAGGGCATGGAGCATTGTGATGACAAGGGCCATGGCCAATTCTGATGACAGTTGTCATCGGGCATTGTGATGACAGAGGTTATCTAGCATTGTGATGAAAGGTACAATGGATCAATGTGATAACAGGGGCCATGGAGCATTGTGATGATAAAGGCCATGAAGCATTTTAATGAAAAGTGTCATGGAGAATTGTGATGAGACGGGCATGGAGCATTATGATGACAAGAGTTCTGGAGCATTGCGTTGACAAGGGAATGGAGCATTGTGATTACAGGGACCATGGAGGATAGTGGTGACATCTGTCATGGAACATTGTGATGACAGTGGTCATGGAGCATTGTAATGACAGGGGCCATGGAGCATTGTGATGACAGGGGTCATGGGGCATTGTGATGACAGTGGTCATGGAGCATTGTGATGAAAGGGGTCATGGAGCACTGTGATCACAGGGGCCATGTATAATTGTGATGACAAAGACCATGGAGCATTGTGATGACAGTTGTCATGGAGCATTGTGTTGAAAGGGGCATGGAGCATTGTGACGACAATGGTCATGGAGCATTGTGATGACTGGTATCATGGAGCATTGTTCTGAAAAAGGTCATGGGGCAGTGTAATGACAAGTATCATGGAGGATGTGATGAAAGGAGTCATGGAGCATTGTGATTAAATGGATCATGAGGCATTTTGATGACAAGAGTCATGGAACATTGTGATGACAGGGCTAATGGAGCATTGTGATGACAAGGGCTATGGAGCATTGTGATGACTGGGGTCATGGAGCATTGTGATGAAAGGGGTCATGGATCACATCGATGACATGGGTAATGGAGCATTGTGATGATATGAGCATGGAGCATTGTGATGACAGGGGCCAGGGAGCATTGAGAATGACAAGGGCAGGGAACATTGTGATGACAGCAGTCATGGATCATTGTGATGATACCTGTCATAGAACATTGTGCTGACAGGGGCTATAGAGCATTGTGATGACAGGTGTCATGTGGCATTGTGATGACAGTGGTCATAGAGCATTGTGATGAAAGTGGTCATGGAGAACTGTGATGACAAGGGAATGGAGCATTATGATGACAAGAGTTCTGGAGCATTGTGATGACAAGGGTATGGAGCATTGTGATTACAGGGGACCAGGAGCATTGTGATTACATGGGCAGTGAATATTGTGATGACAGGGGTCATGGAGCACTGTGATGACTAGTGTCATGGAACATTGTGATGACAGGGATCATGGAGCATTGTGATGAGAGGGGGCTTGGAGCATTATGATGATAGGCGTCATGGGGCATTGTGATGACAGCGGTCTTGGAGTATTGTGATGAAAGGGATCATGGAGCAATGTGATTACAGGAGCCATGGAGCATTGTGAATGCATAGGCCATGGAGCAATGGAATGACAGGGGTCAAGGAGCATTGTGATGTAAGTTGTCATGGAGCATTGTGATGACTCTTGTCCATGAACATTGTGATGACATGGTTCATGGAGCATTGTGATGACAGGTGTCATGTGGAATTGTGATGAGAGCGGTCATATAGAATTGTGATTAAAGGTATCAGGGAGGACTCTGATAACAGGGGCAGTGGAGCACTGTGATGACAGTGGTCATCTAGAATTGTGATGAAGTATACCAGGGAGCATTGTGATGACAGGGGTCATGGATCACCGCAATTATAGAGGCCATGGAGCATTGTGAATACAAAGATCATGGAGCATTGAGATGACAGGGGTCACGGATCATTGTGATGACAAGGGTCCTGGAACCTTGTGATGACACGGTTCATGGAGCATTGTGATGACAAGGTTCTTCAAGCATTGTGATGACACGGGCATGGAGCATTATGATGACAAGAGTTCTGGAGCATTGTGATGAAAAGGGTATGGAGCACTGTGATTACAGGGGACCAGGAGCATTGTGATTACATGGGCAGTGAATATTGTGATGACAGGTGTTCATGGAGCACTGTGATGACAAGTGTCATGGAACATTGTGATGACAGGGTTCATGGAGCATTGTGATGAGAGGGGCCTTGGAGCATTATGATGATAGGCGTCATGGGGTATTGTGATGAGAGTGGTCATAGAACATTGTGATGAAAGGGATCATGGAGCAATGTGATTACAGGGGCCATGGAGCATTTTGAATGCATAGTCCATGGAGCAGTGTGATGACAGGGGTCATGGAGCATTGTGATGAATGTGGTCATAGTTCATTGTGATGATAAGTGTCCAGGAACATTGTGATGACATGGATCATGGAGCATTGTGATGACAAGGGCCATGGCGAATTGTGATGACAGGTGTCATGGGGCATTGTGATGACAGTGGTCATCGAGAATTATGAGGAAAGGTAACATGGAGCACTGTGATAACAGGGGCCATGGAGCATTGTGATGACAAAGGCCATGGAGCATTTTGATGACAAGTGTCATGGAGCATTGTGATGAGACGGGCATGGAGCATTATGATGCCAAGAGTTCTGGAGCATTGCGTTGACAAGGGCATGGAGCATTGTGATGACAAGGGCCATGGCCAATTCTGATGACAGGTGTCATCGGGCATTGTGATGACAGAGGTTATCTAGCATTGTGATGAAAGGTACAATGGATCAATGTGATAACAGGGGCCATGGAGCATTGTGATGATAAAGGCCATGGAGCATTTTAATGAAAAGTGTCATGGAGAATTGTGATGAGACGGGCATGGAGCATTATGATGACAAGAGTTCTGGAGCATTGCGTTGACAAGGGAATGGAGCATTGTGATTACAGGGACCATGGAGGATAGTGATGACATCTGTCATGGAACATTGTGCTGACAGGGGCCATGGAGCATTGTGATGACAGGTATAATGTGGCATTGTAATGACAGTGGTCATAGAGCATTGTGATGAAATGGATCATGGAGCAATGTGATTACAGGGACCATGTAGCATTGCGAATGCATAGGCTATGGAGCATTGTGATGACAGGAGTCAAGGAGCATTTTGATGTAAGTGGTCATGGATCATTGTGATGACAAGTGTCCTGGACCATTGTGATGACACGGGTCATGGAGCATTGTGATGGCAAGGGCCATGGCGAATTGTTATGACATGTGTCTTGGGGCATTGTGATGACAGTGGTCATCTAGAATTGTGATAAAAGGTATCATGGAGCACTGTGATGACAGGGGCCATGGAGTATTGTAATGACAAGGCAATGGAACATTGTGATGACAAGTATCATGGAGCTTTGTGATGACACGAGCATTCATCATTATGATGACAAGAGTTCTGGAGCATTGTGATGACAAGGGCATGGAGCATTGTGATTACAGGGTCATGGAGCATTGTGATGACAACTGTCATGGAACATTGTGATGACAGGGTTCATGGAGCATTGTGATGACAAGTGCGATGGCGAATTGTGATGACAGGTGTCATGGGGCATTGTGTTGAAAGGGGCATGGAGCATTGTGACGACAATGGTCATGGAGCATTGTGATGACTGGTATCATGGAGCATTGTTCTGAAAAAGGTCATGGGGCAGTGTAATGACAAGTATCATGGAGGATGTAATGAAAGGAGTCATGGAGCATTGTGATTAAATGGATCATGAGGCATTTTGATGACAAGAGTCATGGAACATTGTGATGACAGGGCTAATGGAGCATTGTGATGACAAGGGCTATGGAGCATTGTGATGACAGGTGTCATGCAGCATTGTGATGAAAGGGGTCATGGATCACTACGATGACATGTGTAATGGAGCATTGTGATGATACGGACATGGAGCATTGTGATAACAGGGGCCAGGGAGCATTGAGATGACAAGAGCAGGGAACATTCTGATGACAGCAGTCTTGTATCATTGTGATGATACCTGTCATGGAACATTGTGCTGACAGGGGCTATAGAGCATTGTGATGACAGGTGTCATGTGGCATTGTGATGACAGTGGTCATAGAGCATTGTGATGAAAAGGATCATGGAGCAATGTGATTACAGGGGCCATGGAGCATTGTGAATACATAGGCCATGGAGCATTGTGATGACAGGGGTCAAGGAGCATTGTGATGAAAGTGGACATGGAGCACTGTGATGACACGGGCATGCAGCATTATGATGACAAGAGTTCTGGAGCATTGTGATGAAAAGGGTATGGAGCATTGTGATTACAGGGGACCAGGAGCATTGTGATTACATGGGCAGTGAATATTGTGATGACAGGGGTCATGGAGCACTGTGATGACTAGTGTCATGGAACATTGTGATGAGAGGGATCATGGAGCACTGTGATGAGAGGGGCCTTGGAGCATTATGATGATAGGCGTCATGGGGCATTGTGATGACAGCGGTCTTGGAGCATTGTGATGAAAGGGATCATGGAGCAATGTGATTACAGGGGCCATGGAGCATTGTGAATGCATAGGCCATGGAGCAATGAAATGACAGGGGTCAAGGAGCATTGTGATGTAAGTTGTCATGGAGCATTGTGATGACAAGTGTCCATGAACATTGTGATGACATGGTTCATGGAGCTTTGTGATGACAAGTGCCATGGCGAATTGTGATGACAGGTGTCATGGGGCATTGTGATGACAGTGGTCATGTAGAATTGTAATGAAAGGTATCATGGAGGACTCTGACGACAGGGGCCGTGGAGCACTGTGATGACAGTGGTCATCTAGAATTGTGATGAAATATACCAGGGAGCATTGTGATGACAGGGGTCATGGATCACCGCAATTATAGGGGCCAGGGAGCATTGTGAATACAAAGATCATGGAGCATTGAGATGACAGGGGTCATGGATCATTGTGATGACAAGGGTCCTGGAACCTTGTGATGACACGGTTCATGGAGCATTGTGATGACAAGGTTCTTCAAGCATTGTGATGACACGGGCATGGAGCATTATGATGACAAGAGTTCTGGAGCATTGTGATGAAAAGGGTATGGAGCACTGTGATTACAGGAGACCAGGAGCATTGTGATTACATGGGCAGTGAATATTGTGATGACAGGGGTTCATGGAGCACTGTGATGACAAGTGTCATGGAACATTGTGATGACAGGGTTCATGGAGCATTGTGATTAGAGGGGCCTTGGAGCATTATGATGATACGCGTCATGGGGCCTTGTGATGACAGCGGTCTTGGAGCATTGTGATGAAAGGGATCATGGAGCAATGTGATTACAGGGGCCATGGAGCATTTTGAATGCATAGGCCATGGAGCAGTGTGATGACAGGGGTCATGGAGCATTCTGATGAATGTGGTCATAGTTAATTGTGATGATAAGTGTCCAGGAACATTGTGATGACATGGATCATGGAGCATTGTGATGACAAGGGCCATGGCGAATTGTGATGACAGGTGTCATGGGGCATTGTGATGACAGTGGTCATCTAGAATTGTGATGAAAGGTAACATGGAGCACTGTGATAACAGGGGCCATGGAGCATTGTGATGACAAAGGCCATGGAGCATTTTGATGACAAGTGTCATGTAGCATTGTGATGAGACGGGCATGGAGCATTATGATGCCCAGAGTTCCGGAGCATTGTGGTGACAAGGGCATGGAGCATTGTGATGACAAGGGCCATGGCCAATTCTGATGACAGTTGTCATCGGGCATTGTGATGACAGAGGTTATCTAGCATTGTGATGAAAGGTACAATGGATCAATGTGATAACAGGGGCCATGGAGCATTGTGATGATAAAGGCCATGAAGCATTTTAATGAAAAGTGTCATGGAGAATTGTGATGAGACGGGCATGGAGCATTATGATGACAAGAGTTCTGGAGCATTGCGTTGACAAGGGAATGGAGCATTGTGATTACAGGGACCATGGAGGATAGTGGTGACATCTGTCATGGAACATTGTGATGACAGTGGTCATGGAGCATTGTAATGACAGGGGCCATGGAGCATTGTGATGACAGGGGTCATGGGGCATTGTGATGACAGTGGTCATGGAGCATTGTGATGAAAGGGGTCATGGAGCACTGTGATCACAGGGGCCATGTATAATTGTGATGACAAAGACCATGGAGCATTGTGATGACAGTTGTCATGGAGCATTGTGTTGAAAGGGGCATGGAGCATTGTGACGACAATGGTCATGGAGCATTGTGATGACTGGTATCATGGAGCATTGTTCTGAAAAAGGTCATGGGGCAGTGTAATGACAAGTATCATGGAGGATGTGATGAAAGGAGTCATGGAGCATTGTGATTAAATGGATCATGAGGCATTTTGATGACAAGAGTCATGGAACATTGTGATGACAGGGCTAATGGAGCATTGTGATGACAAGGGCTATGGAGCATTGTGATGACTGGGGTCATGGAGCATTGTGATGAAAGGGGTCATGGATCACATCGATGACATGGGTAATGGAGCATTGTGATGATATGAGCATGGAGCATTGTGATGACAGGGGCCAGGGAGCATTGAGAATGACAAGGGCAGGGAACATTGTGATGACAGCAGTCATGGATCATTGTGATGATACCTGTCATAGAACATTGTGCTGACAGGGGCTATAGAGCATTGTGATGACAGGTGTCATGTGGCATTGTGATGACAGTGGTCATAGAGCATTGTGATGAAAGTGGTCATGGAGAACTGTGATGACAAGTGAATGGAGCATTATGATGACAAGAGTTCTGGAGCATTGTGATGACAAGGGTATGGAGCATTGTGATTACAGGGGACCAGGAGCATTGTGATTACATGGGCAGTGAATATTGTGATGACAGGGGTCATGGAGCACTGTGATGACTAGTGTCATGGAACATTGTGATGACAGGGATCATGGAGCATTGTGATGAGAGGGGGCTTGGAGCATTATGATGATAGGCGTCATGGGGCATTGTGATGACAGCGGTCTTGGAGTATTGTGATGAAAGGGATCATGGAGCAATGTGATTACAGGAGCCATGGAGCCTTGTGAATGCATAGGCCATGGAGCAATGGAATGACAGGGGTCAAGGAGCATTGTGATGTAAGTTGTCATGGAGCATTGTGATGACTCTTGTCCATGAACATTGTGATGACATGGTTCATGGAGCATTGTGATGACAGGTGTCATGTGGAATTGTGATGAGAGCGGTCATATAGAATTGTGATTAAAGGTATCAGGGAGGACTCTGATAACAGGGGCAGTGGAGCACTGTGATGACAGTGGTCATCTAGAATTGTGATGAAGTATACCAGGGAGCATTGTGATGACAGGGGTCATGGATCACCGCAATTATAGAGGCCATGGAGCATTGTGAATACAAAGATCATGGAGCATTGAGATGACAGGGGTCACGGATCATTGTGATGACAAGGGTCCTGGAACCTTGTGATGACACGGTTCATGGAGCATTGTGATGACAAGGTTCTTCAAGCATTGTGATGACACGGGCATGGAGCATTATGATGACAAGAGTTCTGGAGCATTGTGATGACAAGGGTATGGAGCACTATGATTACAGGGGACCAGGAGCATTGTGATTACATGGGCAGTGAATATTGTGATGACAGGGGTCATGGAGCACTGTGATGACTAGTGTCATGGAACATTGTGATGACAGGGATCATGGAGCATTGTGATGAGAGGGGCCTTAGAGCATTATGATGATAGGCGTCATGGGGCATTGTGATGACAGCGGTCTTGGAGCATTGTGATGAAAGGGATCATGGAGCAATGTGCTTACAGGAGCCATGGAGCATTGTGAATGCATAGGCCATGGAGCAATGAAATGACAGGGGTCAAGGAGCATTGTGATGTAAGTTGTCATGGAGCATTGTGATGACTATTGTCCATGAACATTGTGATGACATGGTTCATGGAGCATTGTGATGACAAGTGCCATGGCGAATTGTGATGACAGGTGTCATGGGGCATTGTGATGACAGTGGTCATGTAGAATTGTAATGAAAGGTATCATGGAGGACTCTGACGACAGGGGCCGTGGAGCACTGTGATGACAGTGGTCATCTAGAATTGTGATGAAATATACCAGGGAGCATTGTGATGACAGGGGTCATGGATCACCGCAATTATAGGGGCCAGGGAGCATTGTGAATACAAAGATCATGGAGCATTGAGATGACAGGGGTCATGGATCATTGTGATGACAAGGGTCCTGGAACCTTGTGATGACACGGTTCATGGAGCATTGTGATGACAAGGTTCTTCAAGCATTGTGATGACACGGGCATGGAGCATTATGATGACAAGAGTTCTGGAGCATTGTGATGAAAAGGGTATGGAGCACTGTGATTACAGGAGACCAGGAGCATTGTGATTACATGGGCAGTGAATATTGTGATGACAGGGGTTCATGGAGCACTGTGATGACAAGTGTCATGGAACATTGTGATGACAGGGTTCATGGAGCATTGTGATGAGAGGGGCCTTGGAGCATTATGATGATAGGCGTCATGGGGTATTGTGATGAGAGTGGTCATAGAACATCGTGATGAAAGGGATCATGGAGCAATGTGATTACAGGGGCCATGGAGCATTTTGAATGCATAGGCCATGGAGCAGTGTGATGACAGGGGTCATGGATCATTGTGATAAAAAGTGTCCTGGACCATTGTGATGACACGGGTCATGGAGCATTGTGATGGCAAGGGCCATGGCGAATTGTGATGACATGTGTCTTGGGGCATTGTGATGACAGTGGTCATCTAGAATTGTGATAAAAGGTATCATGGAGCACTGTGATGACAGGGGCCATGGAGTATTGTAATGACAAGGCCATGGAACATTGTGATGACAAGTATCATGGAGCTTTGTGATGACACGAGCATTCATCATTATGATGACAAGAGTTCTGGAGCATTGTGATGACAAGGGCATGGAGCATTGTGATTACAGGGTCATGGAGCATTGTGATGACAACTGTCATGGAACATTGTGATGACAGGGTTCATGGAGCATTGTGATTAAAGGGGCCATGGAGCATTTTGATGACAAGGGCAGGCGAACATTTTGATTACATTGGTAATGGAGCATTGTGATGACATGGGCAGGGAACATTGTGAAGACAGGTGTAATGGAACATTGTGATTACAGGGGACATGGAGCATTTTGATGACATGGGCAGACAACATTGTGATGACAGGTGTCATGGAGCATTGTGATGACAATTGTCATGGAACGTTGTGCTGACAGGGATCATGGAGCATTGTGATGAGACGGTCATTGGAGCATTGTGATGACAGGCGTACTGGAGCCTTCTGAGGAAAGGTGTCATGAGTCATTGTGATTACAGCGATCATGGAACATTGTGATGACAGTGGTCATGGAGCATTGTAATGACAGGGGCCATGGAGCATTGTGATGACAGGGGTCATGGGGCATTGTGATGACAGTGGTCATGGAGCATTGTGATGAAAGGGGTCATGGAGCACTGTGATCACAGGGGCCATGTATAATTGTGATGACAAAGGCCATGGAGCATTGTGATGACAGTTGTCATGGAGCATTGTGTTGAAAGGGGCATGGAGCATTGTGACGACAATGGTCATGGAGCATTGTGATGACTGGTATCATGGAGCATTGTTCTGAAAGAGGTCATGGGGCAGTGTAATGACAAGTATCATGGAGGATGTGATGAAAGGAGTCATGGAGCATTGTGATTAAATGGATCATGAGGCATTTTGATGACAAGAGTCATGGAACATTGTGATGACAGGGCTAATGGAGCATTGTGATGACAAGGGCTATGGAGCATTGTGATGAATGGGGTCATGGGGCATGGTGATGACAGTGGTCATGGAGCATTGTGATGACAAAGACCACGGAGCATTGTGATGACAGGTGTCATGCAGCATTGTGATGAAAGGGGTCATGGATCACTACGATGACATGGGTAATGGAGCATTGTGATGATACGGGCATGGAGCATTGTGATGACAGGGGTCATGCAGCATTGTGATGACAGGGGCCATGCAGCATTTTGATGACATGGGCATGGAGCATAGTGATGACAAGAGTTCTGGAGCATTTTGATGACGAGGGCATGGATCATTTTGATGACAGGGGCCATGAAGCATTGAGATGACAAGGGAATGGAGCATTGTGATGAAAGCGGTCCTGGAGAATTGTGAGGAAACGGGTCATGGATTATTGTGATGGAAGGGTTCCTGGAGCATTCTGATGACAAGTGCCATGGAGCATTTTAATGAAAGGGGTACTGGAGCATTGTACAGAAATGGTTCATGGATCATCGTGATTACACGGATCATGGAATATTGTGATGACAAGGGTTTCAGAGCATTGCGACGACAGGGGTCATGGAGCATTGTAATAGCAGGGGTGATGGGGCATTGTGATGACAGGGGCATGGAGCATTGTGATGACAGAAGTCATAGAATATTGTGATGACAAGGGCCATGGAGCATTGTCATGAAAGGTCTTATCTGGCATTGTGATGAGAGTGGTCATGGAGCATTGTGATAAAAGTTGTCCTGAAGCACTGTTATTACAGGGGCCATGTAGAATTTTGATGACAAAGGCCATGGAGCATTGTGATGACAGGCATCATGGAGCAATTTGATGAAAGTGGTCATGGAGCATTGTGATGAAATGCGCCATGGAACATTGTGAAGACAAGTGTCCTGGAGCATTGTGATGACAAGGGCCATGGCCAATTCTGATGACAGGTGTCATGGAGCATTGTGATGACAGTGGTCATCTATCATTATGATGAAAGGTATCACGGAGCACTGTGATGACAGGGGCCATGGAGCATTGTGATGACACGGGCATGGAGCATTATGATGAGAAGTGATCTGGAGCATTGCGATGACAAGGGTATGGAGCATTGTGATTACAGGGACCATGGAGCATTGTGAATGCATAGGCCATGGAGCAATGAAATGACAGGGGTCAAGGAGCATTGTGATGTAAGTTGTCATGGAGCATTGTCATGACTATTGTCCATGAACATTGTGATGACATGGTTCATGGAGCATTGTGATGACAAGTGCCATGGCGAATTGTGATGACAGGTGTCATGCGGCATTGTGATGACAGTGGTCATGTAGAATTGTAATGAACGGTATCATGGAGGACTCTGACGACAGGGGCCGTGGAGCACTGTGATGACAGTGGTCATCTAGAATTGTGATGAAATATACCAGGGAGCATTGTGATGACAGGGGTCATGGATCACCGCAATTATAGGGGCCAGGGAGCATTGTGAATACAAAGATCATGGAGCATTGAGATGACAGGGGTCATGGATCATTGTGATGACAAGGGTCCTGGAACCTTGTGATGACACGGTTCATGGAGCATTGTGATGACACGGGCATGGAGCATTATGATGACAAGAGTTCTGGAGCATTGTGATGAAAAGGGTATGGAGCACTGTGATTACAGGGGACCAGGAGCATTGTGATTACATGGGCAGTGCATATTGTGATGACAGGGGTTCATGGAGCACTGTGATGACAAGTGTCATGGAACATTGTGATGACAGGGTTCATGGAGCATTGTGATGAGAGGGGCCTTGGAGCATTATGATGATAGGCGTCATGGGGTATTGTGATGAGAGTGGTCATAGAACATTGTGATGAAAGGGATCATGGAGCAATGTGATTACAGGGGCCATGGAGCATTTTGAATGCATAGTCCATGGAGCAGTGTGATGACAGGGGTCATGGAGCATTGTGATGAATGTGGTCATAGTTCATTGTGATGATAAGTGTCAAGGAACATTGTGATGACATGGATCATGGAGCATTGTGATGACAAGGGCCATGGCGAATTGTGATGACAGGTGTCATGGGGCATTGTGATGACAGTGGTCATCGAGAATTATGAGGAAAGGTAACATGGAGCACTGTGATAACAGGGGCCATGGAGCATTGTGATGACAAAGGCCATGGAGCATTTTGATGACAAGTGTCATGGAGCATTGTGATGAGACGGGCATGGAGCATTATGATGCCAAGAGTTCTGGAGCATTGCGTTGACAAGGGCATGGAGCATTGTGATGACAAGGGCCATGGCCAATTTTGATGACAGGTGTCATCGGGCATTGTGATGACAGAGGTTATCTAGCATTGTGATGAAAGGTACAATGGATCAATGTGATAACAGGGGCCATGGAGCATTGTGATGATAAAGGCCATGGAGCATTTTAATGAAAAGTGTCATGGAGAATTGTGATGAGACGGGCATGGAGCATTATGATGACAAGAGTTCTGGAGCATTGCGTTGACAAGGGAATGGAGCATTGTGATTACAGGGACCATGGAGGACAGTGATGACATCTGTCATGGAACATTGTGCTGACAGGGGCCATGGAGCATTGTGATGACAGGTATAATGTGGCATTGTAATGACAGTGGTCATAGAGCATTGTGATGAAATGGATCATGGAGCAATGTGATTACAGGGACCATGTAGCATTGCGAATGCATAGGCTATGGAGCATTGTGATGACAGGAGTCAAGGAGCATTGTGATGTAAGTGGTCATGGATCATTGTGATGACAAGTGTCCTGGACCATTGTGATGACACGGGTCATGGAGCATTGTGATGGCAAGGGCCATGGCGAATTGTTATGACATGTGTCTTGGGGCATTGTGATGACAGTGGTCATCTAGAATTGTGATAAAAGGTATCATGGAGCACTGTGATGACAGGGGCCATGGAGTATTGTAATGACAAGGCCATGGAACATTGTGATGACAAGTATCATGGAGCTTTGTGATGACACGAGCATTCATCATTATGATGACAAGAGTTCTGGAGCATTGTGATGACAAGGGCATGGAGCATTGTGATTACAGGGTCATGGAGCATTGTGATGACAACTGTCATGGAACATTGTGATGACAGGGTTCATGGAGCATTGTGATGACAAGTGCGATGGCGAATTGTGATGACAGGTTTCATGGGGCATTGTGTTGAAAGGGGCATGGAGCATTGTGACAACAATGGTCATGGAGCATTGTGATGACTGGTATCATGGAGCATTGTTCTGAGAAAGGTCATGGGGCAGTGTAATGACAAGTATCATGGAGGATGTGATGAAAGGAGTCATGGAGCATTGTGATTAAATGGATCATGAGGCATTTTGATGACAAGAGTCATGGAACATTGTGATGACAGGGCTAATGGAGCATTGTGATGACAAGGGCTATGGAGCATTGTGGTGACAAGGGCTATGGAGCATTGTGATGACAGGTGTCATGCAGCATTGTGATGAAAGGGGTCATGGATCACTACGATGACATGTGTAATGGAGCATTGTGATGATATGGACATGGAGCATTGTGATAACAGGGGCCAGGGAGCTTTGAGATGACAAGAGCAGGGAACATTCTGATGACAGCAGTCTTGTATCATTGTGATGATACCTGTCATGGAACATTGTGCTGACAGGGGCTATAGAGCATTGTGATGACAGGTGTCATGTGGCATTGTGATGACAGTGGTCATAGAGCATTGTGATGAAAAGGATCATGGAGCAATGTGATTACAGGGGCCATGGAGCATTGTGAATACATAGGCCATGGAGCATTGTGATGACAGGGGTCAAGGAGCATTGTGATGAAAGTGGACATGGAGCACTGTGATGACACGGGCATGCAGCATTATGATGACAAGAGTTCTGGAGCATTGTGATGAAAAGGGTATGGAGCATTGTGATTACAGGGGACCAGGAGCATTGTGATTACATGGGCAGTGAATATTGTGATGACAGGGGTCATGGAGCACTGTGATGACTAGTGTCATGGAACATTGTGATGAGAGGGATCATGGAGCACTGTGATGAGAGGGGCCTTGGAGCATTATGATGATAGGCGTCATGGGACATTGTGATGACAGCGGTCTTGGAGCATTGTGATGAAAGGGATCATGGAGCAATGTGATTACAGGGGCCATGGAGCATTGTGAATGCATAGGCCATGGAGCAATGAAATGACAGGGGTCAAGGAGCATTGTGATGTAAGTTGTCATGGAGCATTGTGATGACAAGTGTCCATGAACATTGTGATGACATGGTTCATGGAGCATTGTGATGACAAGTGCCATGGCGAATTGTGATGACAGGTGTCATGGGGCATTGTGATGACAGTGGTCATGTAGAATTGTAATGAAAGGTAACATGGAGGACTCTGACGACAGGGGCCGTGGAGCACTGTGATGACAGTGGTCATCTAGAATTGTGATGAAATATACCAGGGAGCATTGTGATGACAGGGGTCATGGATCACCGCAATTATAGGGGCCAGGGAGCATTGTGAATATAAAGATCATGGAGCATTGAGATGACAGGGGTCATGGATCATTGTGATGACAAGGGTCCTGGAACCTTGTGATGACACGGTTCATGGAGCATTGTGATGACAAGGTTCTTCAAGCATTGTGATGACACGGGCATGGAGCATTATGATGACAAGAGTTCTGGAGCATTGTGATGAAAAGGGTATGGAGCACTGTGATTACAGGAGACCAGGAGCATTGTGATTACATGGGCAGTGAATATTGTGATGACAGGGGTTCATGGAGCACTGTGATGACAAGTGTCATGGAACATTGTGATGACAGGGTTCATGGAGCATTGTGATGAGAGGGGCCTTGGAGCATTATGATGATACGCGTCATGGGGCCTTGTGATGACAGCGGTCTTGGAGCATTGTGATGAAAGGGATCATGGAGCAATGTGATTACAGGGGCCATGGAGCATTTTGAATGCATAGGCCATGGAGCAGTGTGATGACAGGGGTCATGGAGCATTGTGATGAATGTGGTCATAGTTCATTGTGATGATAAGTGTCCAGGAACATTGTGATGACATGGATCATGGAGCATTGTGATGACAAGGGCCATGGCGAATTGTGATGACAGGTGTCATGGGGCATTGTGATGACAGTGGTCATCTAGAATTGTGATGAAAGGTAACATGGAGCACTGTGATAACAGGGGCCATGGAGCATTGTGATGACAAAGGCCATGGAGCATTTTGATGACAAGTGTCATGGAGCATTGTGATGAGACGGGCATGGAGCATTATGATGCCCAGAGTTCTGGAGCATTGTGGTGACAAGGGCATGGAGCATTGTGATGACAAGGGCCATGGCCAATTCTGATGACAGGTGTCATCGGGCATTGTGATGACAGAGGTTATGTAGCATTGTGATGAAAGGTACAATGGATCAATGTGATAACAGGGGCCATGGAGCATTGTGATGATAAAGGCCATGGAGCATTTTAATGAAAAGTGTCATGGAGAATTGTGATGAGACGGGCATGGAGCATTATGATGACAAGAGTTCTGGAGCATTGCGTTGACAAGGGAATGGAGCATTGTGATTACAGGGACCATGGAGGATAGTGGTGACATCTGTCATGGAACATTGTGATGACAGTGGTCATGGAGCATTGTAATGACAGGGGCCATGGAGCATTGTGATGACAGGGGTCATGGGGCATTGTGATGACAGTGGTCATGGAGCATTGTGATGAAAGGGGTCATGGAGCACTGTGATCACAGGGGCCATGTATAATTGTGATGACAAAGACCATGGAGCATTGTGATGACAGTTGTCATGGAGCATTGTGTTGAAAGGGGCATGGAGCATTGTGACGACAATGGTCATGGAGCATTGTGATGACTGGTATCATGGAGCATTGTTCTGAAAAAGGTCATGGGGCAGTGTAATGACAAGTATCATGGAGGATGTGATGAAAGGAGTCATGGAGCATTGTGATTAAATGGATCATGAGGCATTTTGATGACAAGAGTCATGGAACATTGTGATGACAGGGCTAATGGAGCATTGTGATGACAAGGGCTATGGAGCATTGTGATGACTGGGGTCATGGAGCATTGTGATGAAAGGGGTCATGGATCACATCGATGACATGGGTAATGGAGCATTGTGATGATATGAGCATGGAGCATTGTGATGACAGGGGCCAGGGAGCATTGAGAATGACAAGGGCAGGGAACATTGTGATGACAGCAGTCATGGATCATTGTGATGATACCTGTCATGGAACATTGTGCTGACAGGGGCTATAGAGCATTGTGATGACAGGTGTCATGTGGCATTGTGATGACAGTGGTCATAGAGCATTGTGATGAAAGTGGTCATGGAGAACTGTGATGACAAGGGAATGGAGCATTATGATGACAAGAGTTCTGGAGCATTGTGATGACAAGGGTATGGAGCATTGTGATTACAGGGGACCAGGAGCATTGTGATTACATGGGCAGTGAATATTGTGATGACAGGGGTCATGGAGCACTGTGATGACTAGTGTCATGGAACATTGTGATGACAGGGATCATGGAGCATTGTGATGAGAGGGGCCTTGGAGCATTATGATGATAGGCGTCATGGGGCATTGTGATGACAGCGGTCTTGGAGTATTGTGATGAAAGGGATCATGGAGCAATGTGATTACAGGAGCCATGGAGCATTGTGAATGCATAGGCCATGGAGCAATGGAATGACAGGGGTCAAGGAGCATTGTGATGTAAGTTGTCATGGAGCATTGTGATGACTCTTGTCCATGAACATTGTGATGACATGGTTCATGGAGCATTGTGATGACAGGTGTCATGTGGAATTGTGATGAGAGCGGTCATATAGAATTGTGATTAAAGGTATCAGGGAGGACTCTGATAACAGGGGCCGTGGAGCACTGTGATGACAGTGGTCATCTAGAATTGTGATGAAATATACCAGGGAGCATTGTGATGACAGGGGTCATGGATCACCGCAATTATAGAGGCCATGGAGCATTGTGAATACAAAGATCATGGAGCATTGAGATGACAGGGGTCACGGATCATTGTGATGACAAGGGTCCTGGAACCTTGTGATGACACGGTTCATGGAGCATTGTGATGACAAGGTTCTTCAAGCATTGTGATGACACGGGCATGGAGCATTATGATGACAAGAGTTCTGGAGCATTGTGATGACAAGGGTATGGAGCACTATGATTACAGGGGACCAGGAGCATTGTGATTACATGGGCAGTGAATATTGTGATGACAGGGGTCATGGAGCACTGTGATGACTAGTGTCATGGAACATTGTGATGACAGGGATCATGGAGCATTGTGATGAGAGGGGCCTTAGAGCATTATGATGATAGGCGTCATGGGGCATTGTGATGACAGCGGTCTTGGAGCATTGTGATGAAAGGGATCATGGAGCAGTGTGCTTACAGGAGCCATGGAGCATTGTGAATGCATAGGCCATGGAGCAATGAAATGACAGGGGTCAAGGAGCATTGTGATGTAAGTTGTCATGGAGCATTGTGATGACAAGTGTCCATGAACATTGTGATGACATGGTTCATGGAGCATTGTGATGACAAGTGCCATGGCGAATTGTGATGACAGGTGTCATGGGGCATTGTGATGACAGTGGTCATGTAGAATTGTAATGAAAGGTATCATGGAGGACTCTGACGACAGGGGCCGTGGAGCACTGTGATGACAGTGGTCATCTAGAATTGTGATGAAATATACCAGGGAGCATTGTGATGACAGGGGTCATGGATCACCGCAGTTATAGGGGCCAGGGAGCATTGTGAATACAAAGATCATGGAGCATTGAGATGACAGGGGTCATGGATCATTGTGATGACAAGGGTCCTAGAACCTTGTGATGACACGGTTCATGGAGCATTGTGATGACAAGGTTCTTCAAGCATTGTGATGACACGGGCATGGAGCATTATGATGACAAGAGTTCTGGAGCATTGTGATGAAAAGGGTATGGAGCACTGTGATTACAGGAGACCAGGAGCATTGTGATTACATGGGCAGTGAATATTGTGATGACAGGGGTTCATGGAGCACTGTGATGACAAGTGTCATGGAACATTGTGATGACAGGGTTCATGGAGCATTGTGATGAGAGGGGCCTTGGAGCATTATGATGATAGGCGTCATGGGGTATTGTGATGAGAGTGGTCATAGAACATCGTGATGAAAGGGATCATGGAGCAATGTGATTACAGGGGCCATGGAGCATTTTGAATGCATAGGCCATGGAGCAGTGTGATGACAGGTGTCATGGATCATTGTGATGACAAGTGTCCTGGACCATTGTGATGACACGGGTCATGGAGCATTGTGATGGCAAGGGCCATGGCGAATTGTGATGACATGTGTCTTGGGGCATTGTGATGACAGTGGTCATCTAGAATTGTGATAAAAGGTATCATGGAGCACTGTGATGACAGGGGCCATGGAGTATTGTAATGACAAGGCCATGGAACCTTGTGATGACAAGTATCATGGAGCTTTGTGATGACACGAGCATTCATCATTATGATGACAAGAGTTCTGGAGCATTGTGATGACAAGGGCATGGAGCATTGTGATTACAGGGTCATGGAGCATTGTGATGACAACTGTCAAGGAACATTGTGATGACAGGGTTCATGGAGCATTGTGATTAAAGGGACCATGGAGCATTTCGATGATAAGGGCAGGCGAACATTTTGATTACATTGGTAATGGAGCATTGTGATGACATGGGCAGGGAACATTGTGAAGACAGGTGTAATGGAACATTGTGATTACAGGGGACATGGAGCATTTTGATGACATGGGCAGACAACATTGTGATGACAGGTGTCATGGAGCATTGTGATGACAATTGTCATGGAACGTTGTGCTGACAGGGGTCATGGAGCATTGTGATGAATGTGGTCATAGTTCATTGTGATGATAAGTGTCCAGGAACATTGTGATGACATGGATCATGGAGCATTGTGATGACAAGGGCCATGGCGAATTGTGATGACAGGTTTCATGGGGCATTGTGATGACAGTGGTCATCTAGAATTGTGATGAAAGGTAACATGGAGCACTGTGATAACAGGGGCCATGGAGCATTGTGATTGCAAAGGCCATGGAGCATTTTGATGACAAGTGTCATGGAGCATTGTGATGAGACGGGCATGGAGCATTATGATGCCCAGAGTTCTGGAGCATTGTGGTGACAAGGGCATGGAGCATTGTGATGACAAGGGCCATGGCCAATTCGGATGACAGGTGTCATCGGGCATTGTGATGACAGAGGTTATCTAGCATTGTGATGAAAGGTACAATGGATCAATGTGATAACAGGGGCCATGGAGCATTGTGATGATAAAGGCCATGGAGCATTTTAATGAAAAGTGTCATGGAGAATTGTGATGAGACGGGCATGGAGCATTATGATGACAAGAGTTCTGGAGCATTGCGTTGACAAGGGAATGGAGCATTGTGATTACAGGGACCATGGAGGATAGTGGTGACATCTGTCATGGAACATTGTGATGACAGTGGTCATGGAGCATTGTAATGACAGGGGCCATGGAGCATTGTGATGACAGGGGTCATGGGGCATTGTGATGACAGTGGTCATGGAGCATTGTGATGAAAGGGGTCATGGAGCACTGTGATCACAGGGGCCATGTATAATTGTGATGACAAAGACCATGGAGCATTGTGATGACAGTTGTCATGGAGCATTGTGTTGAAAGGGGCATGGAGCATTGTGACGACAATGGTCATGGAGCATTGTGATGACTGGTATCATGGAGCATTGTTCTGAAAAAGGTCATGGGGCAGTGTAATGACAAGTATCATGGAGGATGTGATGAAAGGAGTCATGGAGCATTGTGATTAAATGGACCATGAGGCATTTTGATGACAAGAGTCATGGAACATTGTGATGACAGGGCTAATGGAGCATTGTGATGACAAGGGCTATGGAGCATTGTGATGACTGGGGTCATGGAGCATTGTGATGAAAGGGGTCATGGATCACATCGATGACATGGGTAATGGAGCATTGTGATGATATGAGCATGGAGCATTGTGATGACAGGGGCCAGGGAGCATTGAGAATGACAAGGGAAGGGAACATTGTGATGACAGCAGTCATGGATCATTGTGATGATACCTGTCATGGAACATTGTGCTGACAGGGGCTATAGAGCATTGTGATGACAGGTGTCATGTGGCATTGTGATGACAGTGGTCATAGAGCATTGTGATGAAAGTGGTCGTGGAGAACTGTGATGACAAGGGAATGGAGCATTATGATGACAAGAGTTCTGGAGCATTGTGATGACAAGGGTATGGAGCATTGTGATTACAGGGGACCAGGAGCATTGTGATTACATTGGCAGTGAATATTGTGATGACAGGGGTCATGGAGCACTGTGATGACTAGTGTCATGGAACATTGTGATGACAGGGATCATGGAGCATTGTGATGAGAGGGGGCTTGGAGCATTATGATGATAGGCGTCATGGGGCATTGTGATGACAGCGGTCTTGGAGTAATGTGATGAAAGGGATCATGGAGCAATGTGATTACAGGAGCCATGGAGCATTGTGAATGCATAGGCCATGGAGCAATGGAATGACAGGGGTCAAGGAGCATTGTGATGTAAGTTGTCATGGAGCATTGTGATGACTCTTGTCCATGAACATTGTGATGACATGGTTCATGGAGCATTGTGATGACAGGTGTCATGTGGAATTGTGATGAGAGCGGTCATATAGAATTGTGATTAAAGGTATCAGGGAGGACTCTGATAACAGGGGCCGTGGAGCACTGTGATGACAGTGGTCATCTAGAATTGTGATGAAATATACCAGGGAGCATTGTGATGACAGGGGTCATGGATCACCGCAATTATAGAGGCCATGGAGCATTGTGAATACAAAGATCATGGAGCATTGAGATGACAGGGGTCACGGATCATTGTGATGACAAGGGTCCTGGAACCTTGTGATGACACGGTTCATGGAGCATTGTGATGACAAGGTTCTTCAAGCATTGTGATGACACGGGCATGGAGCATTATGATGACAAGAGTTCTGGAGCATTGTGATGACAAGGGTATGGAGCACTATGATTACAGGGGACCAGGAGCATTGTGATTACATGGGCAGTGAATATTGTGATGACAGGGGTCATGGAGCACTGTGATGACTAGTGTCATGGAACATTGTGATGACAGGGATCATGGAGCATTGTGATGAGAGGGGCCTTAGAGCATTATGATGATAGGCGTCATGGGGCATTGTGATGACAGCGGTCTTGGAGCATTGTGATGAAAGGGATCATGGAGCAATGTGCTTACAGGAGCCATGGAGCATTGTGAATGCATAGGCCATGGAGCAATGAAATGACAGGGGTCAAGGAGCATTGTGATGTAAGTTGTCATGGAGCATTGTGATGACAAGTGTCCATGAACATTGTGATGACATGGTTCATGGAGCATTGTGATGACAAGTGCCATGGCGAATTGTGATGACAGGTGTCATGGGGCATTGTGATGACAGTGGTCATGTAGAATTGTAATGAAAGGTATCATGGAGGACTCTGACGACAGGGGCCGTGGAGCACTGTGATGACAGTGGTCATCTAGAATTGTGATGAAATATACCAGGGAGCATTGTGATGACAGGGGTCATGGATCACCGCAATTATAGGGGCCAGGGAGCATTGTGAATACAAAGATCATGGAGCATTGAGATGACAGGGGTCATGGATCATTGTGATGACAAGGGTCCTAGAACCTTGTGATGACACGGTTCATGGAGCATTGTGATGACAAGGTTCTTCAAGCATTGTGATGACACGGGCATGGAGCATTATGATGACAAGAGTTCTGGAGCATTGTGATGAAAAGGGTATGGAGCACTGTGATTACAGGAGACCAGGAGCATTGTGATTACATGGGCAGTGAATATTGTGATGACAGGGGTTCATGGAGCACTGTGATGACAAGTGTCATGGAACATTGTGATGACAGGGTTCATGGAGCATTGTGATGAGAGGGGCCTTGGAGCATTATGATGATAGGCGTCATGGGGTATTGTGATGAGAGTGGTCATAGAACATCGTGATGAAAGGGATCATGGAGCAATGTGATTACAGGGGCCATGGAGCATTTTGAATGCATAGGCCATGGAGCAGTGTGATGACAGGGGTCATGGATCATTGTGATGACAAGTGTCCTGGACCATTGTGATGACACGGGTCATGGAGCATTGTGATGGCAAGGGCCATGGCGAATTGTGATGACATGTGTCTTGGGGCATTGTGATGACAGTGGTCATCTAGAATTGTGATAAAAGGTATCATGGAGCACTGTGATGACAGGGGCCATGGAGTATTGTAATGACAAGGCAATGGAACATTGTGATGACAAGTATCATGGAGCTTTGTGATGACACGAGCATTCATCATTATGATGACAAGAGTTCTGGAGCATCGTGATGACAAGGGCATGGAGCATTGTGATTACAGGGTCATGGAGCATTGTGATGACAACTGTCATGGAACATTGTGATGACAGGGTTCATGGAGCATTGTGATTAAAGGGGCCATGGAGCATTTTGATGACAAGGGCAGGCGAACATTTTGATTACATTGGTAATGGAGCATTGTGATGACATGGGCAGGGAACATTGTGAAGACAGGTGTAATGGAACATTGTGATTACAGGGGACATGGAGCATTTTGATGACATGGGCAGGCAACATTGTGATGACAGGTGTCATGGAGCATTGTGATGACAATTGTCATGGAACGTTGTGCTGACAGGGATCATGGAGCATTGTGATGAGACGGTCATTGGAGCATTGTGATGACAGGCGTACTGGAGCCTTCTGAGGAAAGGTGTCATGAGTCATTGTGATTACAGCGATCATGGAACATTGTGATGACAGTGGTCATGGAGCATTGTAATGACAGGGGCCATGGAGCATTGTGATGACAGGGGTCATGGGGCATTGTGATGACAGTGGTCATGGAGCATTGTGATGAAAGGGGTCATGGAGCACTGTGATCACAGGGGCCATGTATAATTGTGATGACAAAGGCCATGGAGCATTGTGATGACAGTTGTCATGGAGCATTGTGTTGAAAGGGGCATGGAGCATTGTGACGACAATGGTCATGGAGCATTGTGATGACTGGTATCATGGAGCATTGTTCTGAAAGAGGTCATGGGGCGGTGTAATGACAAGTATCATGGAGGATGTGATGAAAGGAGTCATGGAGCATTGTGATTAAATGGATCATGAGGCATTTTGATGACAAGAGTCATGGAACATTGTGATGACAGGGCTAATGGAGCATTGTGATGACAAGGGCTATGGAGCATTGTGATGAATGGGGTCATGGGGCATGGTGATGACAGTGGTCATGGAGCATTGTGATGACAAAGACCACGGAGCATTGTGATGACAGGTGTCATGCAGCATTGTGATGAAAGGGGTCATGGATCACTACGATGACATGGGTAATGGAGCATTGTGATGATACGGGCATGGAGCATTGTGATGACAGGGGTCATGCAGCATTGTGATGACAGGGGCCATGCAGCATTTTGATGACATGGGCATGGAGCATAGTGATGACAAGAGTTCTGGAGCATTTTGATGACGAGGGCATGGATCATTTTGATGACAGGGGCCATGAAGCATTGAGATGACAAGGGAATGGAGCATTGTGATGAAAGCGGTCCTGGAGAATTGTGAGGAAACGGGTCATGGATTATTGTGATGGAAGGGTTCCTGGAGCATTCTGATGACAAGTGCCATGGAGCATTTTAATGAAAGGGGTACTGGAGCATTGTACAGAAATGGTTCATGGATCATCGTGATTACACGGATCATGGAATATTGTGATGACAAGGGTTTCGGAGCATTGCGACGACAGGGGTCATGGAGCATTGTAATAGCAGGGGTGATGGGGCATTGTGATGACAGGGGCATGGAGCATTGTGATGACAGAAGTCATAGAATATTGTGATGACAAGGGCCATGGAGCATTGTCATGAAAGGTCTTATCTGGCATTGTGATGAGAGTGGTCATGGAGCATTGTGATAAAAGTTGTCCTGAAGCACTGTTATTACAGGGGCCATGTAGAATTTTGATGACAAAGGCCATGGAGCATTGTGATGACAGGCATCATGGAGCAATTTGATGAAAGTGGTCATGGAGCATTGTGATGAAATGCGCCATGGAACATTGTGAAGACAAGTGTCCTGGAGCATTGTGATGACAAGGGCCATGGCCAATTCTGATGACAGGTGTCATGGAGCATTGTGATGACAGTGGTCATCTATCATTATGATGAAAGGTATCACGGAGCACTGTGATGACAGGGGCCATGGAGCATTGTGATGACACGGGCATGGAGCATTATGATGAGAAGTGATCTGGAGCATTGCGATGACAAGGGTATGGAGCATTGTGATTACAGGGACCATGGAGCATTGTGAATGCATAGGCCATGGAGCAATGAAATGACAGGGGTCAAGGAGCATTGTGATGTAAGTTGTCATGGAGCATTGTCATGACTATTGTCCATGAACATTGTGATGACATGGTTCATGGAGCATTGTGATGACAAGTGCCATGGCGAATTGTGATGACAGGTGTCATGCGGCATTGTGATGACAGTGGTCATGTAGAATTGTAATGAACGGTATCATGGAGGACTCTGACGACAGGGGCCGTGGAGCACTGTGATGACAGTGGTCATCTAGAATTGTGATGAAATATACCAGGGAGCATTGTGATGACAGGGGTCATGGATCACCGCAATTATAGGGGCCAGGGAGCATTGTGAATACAAAGATCATGGAGCATTGAGATGACAGGGGTCATGGATCATTGTGATGACAAGGGTCCTGGAACCTTGTGATGACACGGTTCATGGAGCATTGTGATGACAAGGTTCTTCAAGCATTGTGATGACACGGGCATGGAGCATTATGATGACAAGAGTTCTGGAGCATTGTGATGAAAAGGGTATGGAGCACTGTGATTACAGGAGACCAGGAGCATTGTGATTACATGGGCAGTGAATATTGTGATGACAGGGGTTCATGGAGCACTGTGATGACAAGTGTCATGGAACATTGTGATGACAGGGTTCATGGAGCATTGTGATGAGAGGGGCCTTGGAGCATTATGATGATAGGCGTCATGGGGTATTGTGATGAGAGTGGTCATAGAACATCGTGATGAAAGGGATCATGGAGCAATGTGATTACAGGGGCCATGGAGCATTTTGAATGCATAGGCCATGGAGCAGTGTGATGACAGGGGTCATGGATCATTGTGATGACAAGTGTCCTGGACCATTGTGATGACACGGGTCATGGAGCATTGTGATGGCAAGGGCCATGGCGAATTGTGATGACAGGTGTCATGGGGCATTGTGATGACAGTGGTCATCGAGAATTATGAGGAAAGGTAACATGGAGCACTGTGATAACAGGGGCCATGGAGCATTGTGATGACAAAGGCCATGGAGCATTTTGATGACAAGTGTCATGGAGAATTGTGATGAGACGGGCATGGAGCATTATGATGCCAAGAGTTCTGGAGCATTGCGTTGACAAGGGCATGGAGCATTGTGATGACAAGGGCCATGGCCAATTCTGATGACAGGTGTCATCGGGCATTGTGATGACAGAGGTTATCTAGCATTGTGATGAAAGGTACCAAGGATCACTGTGATAACAGGGGCCATGGAGCATTGTGATGATAAAGGCCATGGAGCATTTTAATGAAAACTGTCATGGAGAATTGTGATGAGACGGGCATGGAGCATTATGATGACAAGAGTTCTGGAGCATTGCGTTGACAAGGGAATGGAGCATTGTGATTACAGGGACCATGGAGGAGATTGATGACATCTGTCATGGAACATTGTGCTGAAAGGGGCCATGGAGCATTGTGATGACAGGTATAATGTGGCATTGTAATGACAGTGGTCATAGAGCATTGTGATGAAATGGATCATGGAGCAATGTGATTACAGGGACCATGTAGCATTGCGAATGCATAGGCTATGGAGCATTGTGATGACAGGAGTCAAGGAGCATTGTGATGTAAGTGGTCATGGATCATTGTGATGACAAGTGTCCTGGACCATTGTGATGACACGGGTCATGGAGCATTGTGATGGCAAGGGCCATGGCGAATTGTGATGACATGTGTCTTGGGGCATTGTGATGACAGTGGTCATCTAGAATTGTGATAAAAGGTATCATGGAGCACTGTGATGACAGGGGCCATGGAGTATTGTAATGACAAGGCCATGGAACATTGTGATGACAAGTATCATGGAGCTTTGTGATGACACGAGCATTCATCATTATGATGACAAGAGTTCTGGAGCATTGTGATGACAAGGGCATGGAGCATTGTGATTACAGGGTCATGGAGCATTGTGATGACAACTGTCATGGAACATTGTGATGACAGGGTTCATGGAGCATTGTGATTAAAGGGGCCATGGAGCATTTTGATGACAAGGGCAGGCGAACATTTTGATTACATTGGTAATGGAGCATTGTGATGACATGGGCAGGGAACATTGTGAAGACAGGTGTAATGGAACATTGTGATTACAGGGGACATGGAGCATTTTGATGACATGGGCAGGCAACATTGTGATGACAGGTGTCATGGAGCATTGTGATGACAATTGTCATGGAACGTTGTGCTGACAGGGATCATGGAGCATTGTGATGAGACGGTCTTTGGAGCATTGTGATGACAGGCGTACTGGAGCCTTCTGAGGAAAGGTGTCATGAGTCATTGTGATTACAGCGATCATGGAACATTGTGATGACAGTGGTCATGGAGCATTGTAATGACAGGGGTCATGGAGCATTGTGATGACAGTGGTCATGGAGCATTGTGATGAAAGGGGTCATGGAGCACTGTGATCACAGGGGCCATGTATAATTGTGATGACAAAGGCCATGGAGCATTGTGATGACAGTTGTCATGGAGCATTGTGTTGAAAGGGGCATGGAGCATTGTGACGACAATGGTCATGGAGCATTGTGATGACTGGTATCATGGAGCATTGTTCTGAAAGAGGTCATGGGGCAGTGTAATGACAAGTATCATGGAGGATGTGATGAAAGGAGTCATGGAGCATTGTGATTAAATGGATCATGAGGCATTTTGATGACAAGAGTCATGGAACATTGTGATGACAGCGCTAATGGAGCATTGTGATGACAAGGGCTATGGAGCATTGTGATGAATGGGGTCATGGGGCATGGTGATGACAGTGGTCATGGAGCATTGTGATGACAAAGACCACGGAGCATTGTGATGACAGGTGTCATGCAGCATTGTGCTGTAAGGCGTCATGGATCACTACGATGACATGGGTAATGGAGCATTGTGATGATACGGGCATGGAGCATTGTGATGACAGGGGTCATGCAGCATTGTGATGACAGGGGCCATGCAGCATTTTGATGACATGGGCATGGAGCATAGTGATGACAAGAGTTCTGGAGCATTTTGATGACAAGGGCATGGATCATTTTGATGACAGGGGCCATGAAGCATTGAGATGACAAGGGAATGGAGCATTGTGATGAAAGCGGTCCTGGAGAATTGTGAGGAAACGGGTCATGGATTATTGTGATGGAAGGGTTCCTGGAGCATTCTGATGACAAGTGCCATGGAGCATTTTAATGAAAGGGGTACTGGAGCATTGTACAGAAATGGTTCATGGATCATCGTGATTACACGGATCATGGAATATTGTGATGACAAGGGTTTCGGAGCATTGCGACGACAGGGGTCATGGAGCATTGTAATAGCAGGGGTGATGGGGCATTGTGATGACAGGGGCATGGAGCATTGTGATGACAGAAGTCATAGAATATTGTGATGACAAGGGCCATGGAGCATTGTCATGAAAGGTCTTATCTGGCATTGTGATGAGAGTGGTCATGGAGCATTGTGATAAAAGTTGTCCTGAAGCACTGTTATTACAGGGGCCATGTAGAATTTTGATGACAAAGGCCATGGAGCATTGTGATGACAGGCATCATGGAGCAATTTGATGAAAGTGGTCATGGAGCATTGTGATGAAATGCGCCATGGAACATTGTGAAGACAAGTGTCCTGGAGCATTGTGATGACAAGGGCCATGGCCAATTCTGATGACAGGTGTCATGGAGCATTGTGATGACAGTGGTCATCTATCATTATGATGAAAGGTATCACGGAGCACTGTGATGACAGGGGCCATGGAGCATTGTGATGACACGGGCATGGAGCATTATGATGAGAAGTGATCTGGAGCATTGCGATGACAAGGGTATGGAGCATTGTGATTACAGGGACCATGGAGCATTGTGAATGCATAGGCCATGGAGCAATGAAATGACAGGGGTCAAGGAGCATTGTGATGTAAGTTGTCATGGAGCATTGTCATGACTATTGTCCATGAACATTGTGATGACATGGTTCATGGAGCATTGTGATGACAAGTGCCATGGCGAATTGTGATGACAGGTGTCATGCGGCATTGTGATGACAGTGGTCATGTAGAATTGTAATGAACGGTATCATGGAGGACTCTGACAACAGGGGCCGTGGAGCACTGTGATGACAGTGGTCATCTAGAATTGTGATGAAATATACCAGGGAGCATTGTGATGACAGGGGTCATGGATCACCGCAATTATAGGGGCCAGGGAGCATTGTGAATACAAAGATCATGGAGCATTGAGATGACAGGGGTCATGGATCATTGTGATGACAAGGGTCCTGGAACCTTGTGAAGACACGGTTCATGGAGCATTGTGATGACAAGGTTCTTCAAGCATTGTGATGACACGGGCATGGAGCATTATGATGACAAGAGTTCTGGAGCATTGTGATGAAAAGGGTATGGAGCACTGTGATTACAGGGGACCAGGAGCATTGTGATTACATGGGCAGTGAATATTGTGATGACAGGGGTTCATGGAGCACTGTGATGACAAGTGTCATGGAACATTGTGATGACAGGGTTCATGGAGCATTGTGATGAGAGGGGCCTTGGAGCATTATGATGATAGGCGTCATGGGGTATTGTGATGAGAGTGGTCATAGAACATTGTGATGAAAGGGATCATGGAGCAATGTGATTACAGGGGCCATGGAGCATTTTGAATGCATAGTCCATGGAGCAGTGTGATGACAGGGGTCATGGAGCATTGTGATGAATGTGGTCATAGTTCATTGTGATGATAAGTGTCCAGGAACATTGTGATGACATGGATCATGGAGCATTGTGATGACAAGGGCCATGGCGAATTGTGATGACAGGTGTCATGGGGCATTGTGATGACAGTGGTCATCGAGAATTATGAGGAAAGGTAACATGGAGCACTGTGATAACAGGGGCCATGGAGCATTGTGATGACAAAGGCCATGGAGCATTTTGATGACAAGTGTCATGGAGCATTGTGATGAGACGGGCATGGAGCATTATGATGCCAAGAGTTCTGGAGCATTGCGTTGACAAGGCATGGAGCATTGTGATGACAAGGGCCATGGCCAATTCTGATGACAGGTGTCATCGGGCATTGTGATGACAGAGGTTATCTAGCATTGTGATGAAAGGTACAATGGATCAATGTGATAACAGGGGCCATGGAGCATTGTGATGATAAAGGCCATGGAGCATTTTAATGAAAAGTGTCATGGAGAATTGTGATGAGACGGGCATGGAGCATTATGATGACAAGAGTTCTGGAGCATTGCGTTGACAAGGGAATGGAGCATTGTGATTACAGCGACCATGGAGGACAGTGATGACATCTGTCATGGAACATTGTGCTGACAGGGGCCATGGAGCATTGTGATGACAGGTATAATGTGGCATTGTAATGACAGTGGTCATAGAGCATTGTGATGAAATGGATCATGGAGCAATGTGATTACAGGGACCATGTAGCATTGCGAATGCATAGGCTATGGAGCATTGTGATGACAGGAGTCAAGGAGCATTGTGATGTAAGTGGTCATGGATCATTGTGATGACAAGTGTCCTGGACCATTGTGATGACACGGGTCATGGAGCATTGTGATGGCAAGGGCCATGGCGAATTGTTATGACATGTGTCTTGGGGCATTGTGATGACAGTGGTCATCTAGAATTGTGATAAAAGGTATCATGGAGCACTGTGATGACAGGGGCAATGGAGTATTGTAATGACAAGGCAATGGAACATTGTGATGACAAGTATCATGGAGCTTTGTGATGACACGAGCATTCATCATTATGATGACAAGAGTTCTGGAGCATTGTGATGACAAGGGCATCGAGCAATGTGATTACAGGGTCATGGAGCATTGTGATGACAACTGTCATGGAACATTGTGATGACAGGGTTCATGGAGCATTGTGATGACAAGTGCGATGGCGAATTGTGATGACAGGTGTCATGGGGCATTGTGTTGAAAGGGGCATGGAGCATTGTGACGACAATGGTCATGGAGCATTGTGATGACTGGTATCATGAAGCGTTGTTCTGAAAAAGGTCATGGGGCAGTGTAATGACAAGTATCATGGAGGATGTGATGAAAGGAGTCATGGAGCATTGTGATTAAATGGATCATGAGGCATTTTGATGACAAGAGTCATGGAACATTGTGATGACAGGGCTAATGGAGCATTGTGATGACAAGGGCTATGGAGCATTGTGATGACAAGGGCTATGGAGCATTGTGATGACAGGTGTCATGCAGCATTGTGATGAAAGGGGTCATGGATCACTACGATGACATGTGTAATGGAGCATTGTGATGATATGGACATGGAGCATTGTGATAACAGGGGCCAGGGAGCATTGAGATGACAAGAGCAGGGAACATTCTGATGACAGCAGTCTTGTATCATTGTGATGATACCTGTCATGGAACATTGTGCTGACAGGGGCTATAGAGCAATGTGATGACAGGTGTCATGTGGCATTGTGATGACAGTGGTCATAGAGCATTGTGATGAAAAGGATCATGGAGCAATGTGATTACAGGGGCCATGGAGCATTGTGAATACATAGGCCATGGAGCATTGTGATGACAGGGGTCAAGGAGCATTGTGATGAAAGTGGACATGGAGCACTGTGATGACACGGGCATGCAGCATTATGATGACAAGAGTTCTGGAGCATTGTGATGAAAAGGGTATGGAGCATTGTGATTACAGGGGACCAGGAGCATTGTGATTACATGGGCAGTGAATATTGTGATGACAGGGGTCATGGAGCACTGTGATGACTAGTGTCATGGAACATTGTGATGAGAGGGATCATGGAGCACTGTGATGAGAGGGGCCTTGGAGCATTATGATGATAGGCGTCATGGGGCATTGTGATGACAGCGGTCTTGGAGCATTGTGATGAAAGGGATCATGGAGCAATGTGATTACAGGGGCCATGGAGCATTGTGAATGCATAGGCCATGGAGCAATGAAATGACAGGGGTCAAGGAGCATTGTGATGTAAGTTGTCATGGAGCATTGTGATGACAAGTGTCCATGAACATTGTGATGACATGGTTCATGGAGCTTTGTGATGACAAGTGCCATGGCGAATTGTGATGACAGGTGTCATGGGGCATTGTGATGACAGTGGTCATGTAGAATTGTAATGAAAGGTATCATGGAGGACTCTGACGACAGGGGCCGTGGAGCACTGTGATGACAGTGGTCATCTAGAATTGTGATGAAATATACCAGGGAACATTGTGATGACAGGGGTCATGGATCACCGCAATTATAGGGGCCAGGGAGCATTGTGAATACAAAGATCATGGAGCATTGAGATGACAGGGGTCATGGATCATTGTGATGACAAGGGTCCTGGAACCTTGTGATGACACGGTTCATGGAGCATTGTGATGACAAGGTTCTTCAAGCATTGTGATGACACGGGCATGGAGCATTATGATGACAAGAGTTCTGGAGCATTGTGATGAAAAGGGTATGGAGCACTGTGATTACAGGAGACCAGGAGCATTGTGATTACATGGGCAGTGAATATTGTGATGACAGGGGTTCATGGAGCACTGTGATGACAAGTGTCATGGAACATTGTGATGACAGGGTTCATGGAGCATTGTGATGAGAGGGGCCTTGGAGCATTATGATGATACGCGTCATGGGGCCTTGTGATGACAGCGGTCTTGGAGCATTGTGATGAAAGGGATCATGGAGCAATGTGATTACAGGGGCCATGGAGCATTTTGAATGCATAGGCCATGGAGCAGTGTGATGACAGGGGTCATGGAGCATTGTGATGAATGTGGTCATAGTTCATTGTGATGATAAGTGTCCAGGAACATTGTGATGACATGGATCATGGAGCATTGTGATGACAAGGGCCATGGCGAATTGTGATGACAGGTGTCATGGGGCATTGTGATGACAGTGGTCATCTAGAATTGTGATGAAAGGTAACATGGAGCACTGTGATAACAGGGGCCATGGAGCATTGTGATGACAAAGGCCATGGAGCATTTTGATGACAAGTGTCATGGAGCATTGTGATGAGACGGGCATGGAGCATTATGATGCCCAGAGTTCTGGAGCATTGTGGTGACAAGGGCATGGAGCATTGTGATGACAAGGGCCATGGCCAATTCTGATGACAGGTGTCCTCGGGCATTGTGATGACAGAGGTTATCTAGCATTGTGATGAAAGGTACCATGGATCACTGTGATAACAGGGGCCATGGAGCATTGTGATGATAAAGGCCATGGCGCATTTTAATGAAAAGTGTCATGGAGAATTGTGATGAGACGGGCATGGAGCATTATGATGACAAGAGTTCTGGAGCATTGCGTTGACAAGGGAATGGAGCATTGTGATTACAGGGACCATGGAGGAGAGTGATGACATCTGTCATGGAACATTGTGCTGACAGGGGCCATGGAGCATTGTGATGACAGGTATAATGTGGCATTGTAATGACAGGGGTCATAGAGCATTGTGATGAAATGGATCATGGAGCAATGTGATTACAGGGACCATGTAGCATTGCGAATGCATAGGCTATTGAGCATTGTGATGACAGGAGTCAAGGAGCATTGTGATGTAAGTGGTCATGGATCATTGTGATGACAAGTGTCCTGGACCATTGTGATGACACGGGTCATGGAGCATTGTGATGGCAAGGGCCATGGCGAATTGTGATGACATGTGTCTTGGGGCATTGTGATGACAGTGGTCATCTAGAATTGTGATAAAAGGTATCATGGAGCACTGTGATGACAGGGGCCATGGAGTATTGTAATGACAAGGCCATGGAACATTGTGATGACAAGTATCATGGAGCTTTGTGATGACACGAGCATTCATCATTATGATGACAAGAGTTCTGGAGCATTGTGATGACAAGGGCATGGAGCATTGTGATTACAGGGTCATGGAGCATTGTGATGACAACTGTCATGGAACATTGTGATGACAGGGTTCATGGAGCATTGTGATTAAAGGGGCCATGGAGCATTTTGATGACAAGGGCAGGCGAACATTTTGATTACATTGGTAATGGAGCATTGTGATGACATGGGCAGGGAACATTGTGAAGACAGGTGTAATGGAACATTGTGATTACAGGGGACATGGAGCATTTTGATGACATGGGCAGGCAACATTGTGATGACAGGTGTCATGGAGCATTGTGATGACAATTGTCATGGAACGTTGTGCTGACAGGGATCATGGAGCATTGTGATGAGACGGTCATTGGAGCATTGTGATGACAGGCGTACTGGAGGCTTCTGAGGAAAGGTGTCATGAGTCATTGTGATTACAGCGATCATGGAACATTGTGATGACAGTGGTCATGGAGCATTGTAATGACAGGGGCCATGGAGCATTGTGATGACAGGGGTCATGGGGCATTGTGATGACAGTGGTCATGGAGCATTGTGATGAAAGGGGTCATGGAGCACTGTGATCACAGGGGCCATGTATAATTGTGATGACAAAGGCCATGGAGCATTGTGATGACAGTTGTCATGGAGCATTGTGTTGAAAGGGGCATGGAGCATTGTGACGACAATGGTCATGGAGCATTGTGATGACTGGTATCATGGAGCATTGTTCTGAAAGAGGTCATGGGGCAGTGTAATGACAAGTATCATGGAGGATGTGATGAAAGGAGTCATGGAGCATTGTGATTAAATGGATCATGAGGCATTTTGATGACAAGAGTCATGGAACATTGTGATGACAGGGCTAATGGAGCATTGTGATGACAAGGGCTATGGAGCATTGTGATGAATGGGGTCATGGGGCATGGTGATGACAGTGGTCATGGAGCATTGTGATGACAGGGGCCATGCAGCATTGTGATGACAGGGGTCATGCAGCATTGTGATGACAGGGGCCATGCAGCATTTTGATGACATGGGCATGGAGCATAGTGATGACAAGAGTTCTGGAGCATTTTGATGACAAGGGCATGAATCATTTTGATGACAGGGGCCATGAAGCATTGAGATGACAAGGGAATGGAGCATTGTGATGAAAGCGGTCCTGGAGAATTGTGAGGAAACGGGTCATGGATTATTGTGATGGAAGGGTTCCTGGAGCATTCTGATGACAAGTGCCATGGAGCATTTTAATGAAAGGGGTACTGGAGCATTGTACAGAAATGGTTCATGGATCATCGTGATTACACGGATCATGGAATATTGTGATGACAAGGGTTTCAGAGCATTGCGATGACAGGGGTCATGGAGCATTGTAATAGCAGGGGTGATGGGGCATTGTGATGACAGGGGCATGGAGCATTGTGATGACAGAAGTCATAGAATATTGTGATGACAAGGGCCATGGAGCATTGTCATGAAAGGTCTTATCTGGCATTGTGATGAGAGTGGTCATGGAGCATTGTGATAAAAGTTGTCCTGAAGCACTGTTATTACAGGGGCCATGTAGAATTTTGATGACAAAGGCCATGGAGCATTGTGATGACAGGCATCATGGAGCAATTTGATGAAAGTGGTCATGGAGCATTGTGATGAAATGCGCCATGGAACATTGTGAAGACAAGTGTCCTGGAGCATTGTGATGACAAGGGCCATGGCCAATTCTGATGACAGGTGTCATGGAGCATTGTGATGACAGTGGTCATCTATCATTATGATGAAAGGTATCACGGAGCACTGTGATGACAGGGGCCATGGAGCATTGTGATGACACGGGCATGGAGCATTATGATGAGAAGTGATCTGGAGCATTGCGATGACAAGGGTATGGAGCATTGTGATTACAGGGACCATGGAGCATTGTGAATGCATAGGCCATGGAGCAATGAAATGACAGGGGTCAAGGAGCATTGTGATGTAAGTTGTCATGGAGCATTGTCATGACTATTGTCCATGAACATTGTGATGACATGGTTCATGGAGCATTGTGATGACAAGTGCCATGGCGAATTGTGATGACAGGTGTCATGCGGCATTGTGATGACAGTGGTCATGTAGAATTGTAATGAACGGTATCATGGAGGACTCTGACGACAGGGGCCGTGGAGCACTGTGATGACAGTGGTCATCTAGAATTGTGATGAAATATACCAGGGAGCATTGTGATGACAGGGGTCATGGATCACCGCAATTATAGGGGCCAGGGAGCATTGTGAATACAAAGATCATGGAGCATTGAGATGACAGGGGTCATGGATCATTGTGATGACAAGGGTCCTGGAACCTTGTGATGACACGGTTCATGGAGCATTGTGATGACAAGGTTCTTCAAGCATTGTGATGACACGGGCATGGAGCATTATGATGACAAGAGTTCTGGAGCATTGTGATGAAAAGGGTATGGAGCACTGTGATTACAGGGGACCAGGAGCATTGTGATTACATGGGCAGTGAATATTGTGATGACAGGGGTTCATGGAGCACTGTGATGACAAGTGTCATGGAGCATTGTGATGAGAGGGGCCTTGGAGCATTATGATGATAGGCGTCATGGGGTATTGTGATGAGAGTGGTCATAGAACATTGTGATGAAAGGGATCATGGAGCAATGTGATTACAGGGGCCATGGAGCATTTTGAATGCATAGTCCATGGAGCAGTGTGATGACAGGGGTCATGGAGCATTGTGATGAATGTGGTCATAGTTCATTGTGATGATAAGTGTCCAGGAACATTGTGATGACATGGATCATGGAGCATTGTGATGACAAGGGCCATGGCGAATTGTGATGACAGGTGTCATGGGGCATTGTGATGACAGTGGTCATCGAGAATTATGAGGAAAGGTAACAAGGAGCACTGTGATAACAGGGGCCATGGAGCATTGTGATGACAAAGGCCATGGAGCATTTTGATGACAAGTGTCATGGAGCATTGTGATGAGACGGGCATGGAGCATTATGATGCCAAGAGTTCTGGAGCATTGCGTTGACAAGGGCATGGAGCATTGTGATGACAAGGGCCATGGCCAATTCTGATGACAGGTGTCATCGGGCATTGTGATGACAGAGGTTATCTAGCATTGTGATGAAAGGTACAATGGATCAATGTGATAACAGGGGCCATGGAGCATTGTGATGATAAAGGCCATTGAGCATTTTAATGAAAAGTGTCATGGAGAATTGTGATGAGACGGGCATGGAGCATTATGATGACAAGAGTTCTGGAGCATTGCGTTGACAAGGGAATGGAGCATTGTGATTACAGCGACCATGGAGGACAGTGATGACATCTGTCATGGAACATTGTGCTGACAGGGGCCATGGAGCATTGTGATGACAGGTATAATGTGGCATTGTAATGACAGTGGTCATAGAGCATTGTGATGAAATGGATCATGGAGCAATGTGATTACAGGGACCATGTAGCATTGCGAATGCATAGGCTATGGAGCATTGTGATGACAGGAGTCAAGGAGCATTGTGATGTAAGTGGTCATGGATCATTGTGATGACAAGTGTCCTGGACCATTGTGATGACACGGGTCATGGAGCATTGTGATGGCAAGGGCCATGGCGAATTGTGATGACATGTGTCTTGGGGCATTGTGATGACAGTGGTCATCTAGAATTGTGATAAAAGGTATCATGGAGCACTGTGATGACAGGGGCCATGGAGCATTGTGATGATAAAGGCCATGGAGCATTTTAATGAAAAGTGTCATGGAGAATTGTGATGAGACGGGCATGGAGCATTATGATGACAAGAGTTCTGGAGCATTGCGTTGACAAGGGAATGGAGCATTGTGATTACAGGGACCATGGAGGATAGTGGTGACATCTGTCATGGAACATTGTGATGACAGTGGTCATGGAGCATTGTAATGACAGGGGCCATGGAGCATTGTGATGACAGGGGTCATGGGGCATTGTGATGACAGTGGTCATGGAGCATTGTGATGAAAGGGGTCATGGAGCACTGTGATCACAGGGGCCATGTATAATTGTGATGACAAAGACCATGGAGCATTGTGATGACAGTTGTCATGGAGCATTGTGTTGAAAGGGGCATGGAGCATTGTGACGACAATGGTCATGGAGCATTGTGATGACTGGTATCATGGAGCGTTGTTCTGAAAAAGGTCATGGGGCAGTGTAATGACAAGTATCATGGAGGATGTGATGAAAGGAGTCATGGAGCATTGTGATTAAATGGATCATGAGGCATTTTGATGACAAGAGTCATGGAACATTGTGATGACAGGGCTAATGGAGCATTGTGATGACAAGGGCTATGGAGCATTGTGATGACGGGGGTCATGGAGCATTGTGATGAAAGGGGTCATGGATCACATCGATGACATGGGTAATGGAGCATTGTGATGATATGAGCATGGAGCATTGTGATGACAGGGGCCAGGGAGCATTGAGAATGACAAGGGCAGGGAATATTGTGATGACAGCAGTCATGGATCATTGTGATGATACCTGTCATGGAACATTGTGCTGACAGGGGCTATAGAGCATTGTGATGACAGGTGTCATGTGGCATTGTGATGACAGTGGTCATAGAGCATTGTGATGAAAGTGGTCATGGAGAACTGTGATGACAAGGGAATGGAGCATTATGATGACAAGAGTTCTGGAGCATTGTGATGACAAGGGTATGGAGCATTGTGATTACAGGGGACCAGGAGCATTGTGATTACATGGGCAGTGAATATTGTGATGACAGGGGTCATGGAGCACTGTGATGACTAGTGTCATGGAACATTGTGATGACAGGGATCATGGAGCATTGTGATGAGAGGGGCCTTGGAGCATTATGATGATAGGCGTCATGGGGCATTGTGATGACAGCGGTCTTGGAGTATTGTGATGAAAGGGATCATGGAGCAATGTGATTACAGGAGCCATGGAGCATTGTGAATGCATAGGCCATGGAGCAATGGAATGACAGGGGTCAAGGAGCATTGTGATGTAAGTTCTCATGGAGCATTGTGATGACTCTTGTCCATGAACATTGTGATGACATGGTTCATGGAGCATTGTGATGACAGGTGTCATGTGGAATTGTGATGAGAGCGGTCATATAGAATTGTGATTAAAGGTATCAGGGAGGACTCTGATAACAGGGGCCGTGGAGCACTGTGATGACAGTGGTCATCTAGAATTGTGATGAAATATACCAGGGAGCATTGTGATGACAGGGGTCATGGATCACCGCAATTATAGAGGCCATGGAGCATTGTGAATACAAAGATCATGGAGCATTGAGATGACAGGGGTCACGGATCATTGTGATGACAAGGGTCCTGGAACCTTGTGATGACACGGTTCATGGAGCATTGTGATGACAAGGTTCTTCAAGCATTGTGATGACACGGGCATGGAGCATTATGATGACAAGAGTTCTGGAGCATTGTGATGACAAGGGTATGGAGCACTATGATTAGAGGGGACCAGGAGCATTGTGATTACATGGGCAGTGAATATTGTGATGACAGGGGTCATGGAGCACTGTGATGACTAGTGTCATGGAACATTGTGATGACAGGGATCATGGAGCATTGTGATGAGAGGGGCCTTAGAGCATTATGATGATAGGCGTTATGGGGCATTGTGATGACAGCGGTCTTGGAGCATTGTGATGAAAGGGATCATGGAGCAATGTGCTTACAGGAGCCATGGAGCATTGTGAATGCATAGGCCATGGAGCAATGAAATGACAGGGGTCAAGGAGCATTGTGATGTAAGTTGTCATGGAGCATTGTGATGACAAGTGTCCATGAACATTGTGATGACATGGTTCATGGAGCATTGTGATGACAAGTGCCATGGCGAATTGTGATGACAGGTGTCATGGGGCATTGTGATGACAGTGGTCATGTAGAATTGTAATGAAAGGTATCATGGAGGACTCTGACGACAGGGGCCGTGGAGCACTGTGATGACAGTGGTCATCTAGAATTGTGATGAAATATACCAGGGAGCATTGTGATGACAGGGGTCATGGATCACCGCAATTATAGGGGCCAGGGAGCATTGTGAATACAAAGATCATGGAGCATTGAGATGACAGGGGTCATGGATCATTGTGATGACAAGGGTCCTAGAACCTTGTGATGACACGGTTCATGGAGCATTGTGATGACAAGGTTCTTCAAGCATTGTGATGACACGGGCATGGAGCATTATGATGACAAGAGTTCTGGAGCATTGTGATGAAAAGGGTATGGAGCACTGTGATTACAGGAGACCAGGAGCATTGTGATTACATGGGCAGTGAATATTGTGATGACAGGGGTTCATGGAGCACTGTGATGACAAGTGTCATGGAACATTGTGATGACAGGGTTCATGGAGCATTGTGATGAGAGGGGCCTTGGAGCATTATGATGATAGGCGTCATGGGGTATTGTGATGAGAGTGGTCATAGAACATCGTGATGAAAGGGATCATGGAGCAATGTGATTACAGGGGCCATGGAGCATTTTGAATGCATAGGCCATGGAGCAGTGTGATGACAGGGGTCATGGATCATTGTGATGACAAGTGTCCTGGACCATTGTGATGACACGGGTCATGGAGCATTGTGATGGCAAGGGCCATGGCGAATTGTGATGACATGTGTCTTGGGGCATTGTGATGACAGTGGTCATCTAGAATTGTGATAAAAGGTATCATGGAGCACTGTGATGACAGGGGCCATGGAGTATTGTAATGACAAGGCCATGGAACATTGTGATGACAAGTATCATGGAGCTTTGTGATGACACGAGCATTCATCATTATGATGACAAGAGTTCTGGAGCATCGTGATGACAAGGGCATGGAGCATTGTGATTACAGGGTCATGGAGCATTGTGATGACAACTGTCATGGAACATTGTGATGACAGGGTTCATGGAGCATTGTGATTAAAGGGGCCATGGAGCATTTTGATGACAAGGGCAGGCGAACATTTTGATTACATTGGTAATGGAGCATTGTGATGACATGGGCAGGGAACATTGTGAAGACAGGTGTAATGGAACATTGTGATTACAGGGGACATGGAGCATTTTGATGACATGGGCAGGCAACATTGTGATGACAGGTGTCATGGAGCATTGTGATGACAATTGTCATGGAACGTTGTGCTGACAGGGATCATGGAGCATTGTGATGAGACGGTCATTGGAGCATTGTGATGACAGGCGTACTGGAGCCTTCTGAGGAAAGGTGTCATGAGTCATTGTGATTACAGCGATCATGGAACATTGTGATGACAGTGGTCATGGAGCATTGTAATGACAGGGGTCATGGAGCATTGTGATGACAGGGGTCATGGGGCATTGTGATGACAGTGGTCATGGAGCATTGTGATGAAAGGGGTCATGGAGCACTGTGATCACAGGGGCCATGTATAATTGTGATGACAAAGGCCATGGAGCATTGTGATGACAGTTGTCATGGAGCATTGTGTTGAAAGGGGCATGGAGCATTGTGACGACAATGGTCATGGAGCATTGTGATGACTGGTATCATGGAGCATTGTTCTGAAAGAGGTCATGGGGCAGTGTAATGACAAGTATCATGGAGGATGTGATGAAAGGAGTCATGGAGCATTGTGATTAAATGGATCATGAGGCATTTTGATGACAAGAGTCATGGAACATTGTGATGACAGGGCTAATGGAGCATTGTGATGACAAGGGCTATGGAGCATTGTGATGAATGGGGTCATGGGGCATGGTGATGACAGTGGTCATGGAGCATTGTGATGACAAAGACCACGGAGCATTGTGATGACAGGTGTCATGCAGCATTGTGATGTAAGGGGTCATGGATCACTACGATGACATGGGTAATGGAGCATTGTGATGATACGGGCATGGAGCATTGTGATGACAGGGGTCATGCAGCATTGTGATGACAGGGGCCATGCAGCATTTTGATGACATGGGCATGGAGCATAGTGATGACAAGAGTTCTGGAGCATTTTGATGACGAGGGCATGGATCATTGTGATGACAGGGGCCATGAAGCATTGAGATGACAAGGGAATGGAGCATTGTGATGAAAGCGGTCCTCGAGAATTGTGAGGAAACGGGTCATGGATTATTGTGATGGAAGGGTTCCTGGAGCATTCTGATGACAAGTGCCATGGAGCATTTTAATGAAAGGGGTACTGGAGCATTGTACAGAAATGGTTCATGGATCATCGTGATTACACGGATCATGGAATATTGTGATGACAAGGGTTTCGGAGCATTGCGACGACAGGGGTCATGGAGCATTGTAATTGCAGGGGTGATGGGGCATTGTGATGACAGGGCCATGGAGCATTGTGATGACAGAAGTCATAGAATATTGTGATGACAAGGGCCATGGAGCATTGTCATGAAAGGTCTTATCTGGCATTGTGATGAGAGTGGTCATGGAGCATTGTGATAAAAGTTGTCCTGAAGCACTGTTATTACAGGGGCCATGTAGAATTTTGATGACAAAGGCCATGGAGCATTGTGATGACAGGCATCATGGAGCAATTTGATGAAAGTGGTCATGGAGCATTGTGATGAAATGCGCCATGGAACATTGTGAAGACAAGTGTCCTGGAGCATCGTGATGACAAGGGCCATGGCCAATTCTGATGACAGGTGTCATGGAGCATTGTGATGACAGTGGTCATCTATCATTATGATGAAAGGTATCACGGAGCACTGTGATGACAGGGGCCATGGAGCATTGTGATGACACGGGCATGGAGCATTATGATGAGAAGTGATCTGGAGCATTGCGATGACAAGGGTATGGAGCATTGTGATTACAGGGACCATGGAGCATTGTGAATGCATAGGCCATGGAGCAATGAAATGACAGGGGTCAAGGAGCATTGTG
This sequence comes from Balaenoptera borealis, assembly GCF_965194805.1. Taxonomy (NCBI): domain Eukaryota; kingdom Metazoa; phylum Chordata; class Mammalia; order Artiodactyla; family Balaenopteridae; genus Balaenoptera; species Balaenoptera borealis. The sequence continues at coordinate 273,044 of NW_028123287.1, forward strand.
ATGTAAGTTGTCATGGAGCATTGTCATGACTATTGTCCATGAACATTGTGATGACATGGTTCATGGAGCATTGTGATGACAAGTGCCATGGCGAATTGTGATGACAGGTGTCATGCGGCATTGTGATGACAGTGGTCATGTAGAATTGTAATGAACGGTATCATGGAGGACTCTGACGACAGGGGCCGTGGAGCACTGTGATGACAGTGGTCATCTAGAATTGTGATGAAATATACCAGGGAGCATTGTGATGACAGGGGTCATGGATCACCGCAATTATAGGGGCCAGGGAGCATTGTGAATACAAAGATCATGGAGCATTGAGATGACAGGGGTCATGGATCATTGTGATGACAAGGGTCCTGGAACCTTGTGATGACACGGTTCATGGAGCATTGTGATGACAAGGTTCTTCAAGCATTGTGATGACATGGGCATGGAGCATTATGATGACAAGAGTTCTGGAGCATTGTGATGAAAAGGGTATGGAGCACTGTGATTACAGGGGACCAGGAGCATTGTGATTACATGGGCAGTGAATATTGTGATGACAGGTGTTCATGGAGCACTGTGATGACAAGTGTCATGGAACATTGTGATGACAGGGTTCATGGAGCATTGTGATGAGAGGGGCCTTGGAGCATTATGATGATAGGCGTCATGGGGTATTGTGATGAGAGTGGTCATAGAACATTGTGATGAAAGGGATCATGGAGCAATGTGATTACAGGGGCCATGGAGCATTTTGAATGCATAGTCCATGGAGCAGTGTGATGACAGGGGTCATGGAGCATTGTGATGAATGTGGTCATAGTTCATTGTGATGATAAGTGTCCAGGAACATTGTGATGACATGGATCATGGAGCATTGTGATGACAAGGGCCATGGCGAATTGTGATGACAGGTGTCATGGGGCATTGTGATGACAGTGGTCATCGAGAATTATGAGGAAAGGTAACATGGAGCACTGTGATAACAGGGGCCATGGAGCATTGTGATGACAAAGGCCATGGAGCATTTTGATGACAAGTGTCATGGAGCATTGTGATGAGACGGGCATGGAGCATTATGATGCCAAGAGTTCTGGAGCATTGCGTTGACAAGGGCATGGAGCATTGTGATGACAAGGGCCATGGCCAATTCTGATGACAGGTGTCATCGGGCATTGTGATGACAGAGGTTATCTAGCATTGTGATGAAAGGTACAATGGATCAATGTGATAACAGGGGCCATGGAGCATTGTGATGATAAAGGCCATGGAGCATTTTAATGAAAAGTGTCATGGAGAATTGTGATGAGACGGGCATGGAGCATTATGATGACAAGAGTTCTGGAGCATTGCGTTGACAAGGGAATGGAGCATTGTGATTACAGGGACCATGGAGGATAGTGATGACATCTGTCATGGAACATTGTGCTGACAGGGGCCATGGAGCATTGTGATGACAGGTATAATGTGGCATTGTAATGACAGTGGTCATAGAGCATTGTGATGAAATGGATCATGGAGCAATGTGATTACAGGGACCATGTAGCATTGCGAATGCATAGGCTATGGAGCATTGTGATGACAGGAGTCAAGGAGCATTGTGATGTAAGTGGTCATGGATCATTGTGATGACAAGTGTCCTGGACCATTGTGATGACACGGGTCATGGAGCATTGTGATGGCAAGGGCCATGGCGAATTGTTATGACATGTGTCTTGGGGCATTGTGATGACAGTGGTCATCTAGAATTGTGATAAAAGGTATCATGGAGCACTGTGATGACAGGGGCCATGGAGTATTGTAATGACAAGGCAATGGAACATTGTGATGACAAGTATCATGGAGCTTTGTGATGACACGAGCATTCATCATTATGATGACAAGAGTTCTGGAGCATTGTGATGACAAGGGCATGGAGCATTGTGATTACAGGGTCATGGAGCATTGTGATGACAACTGTCATGGAACATTGTGATGACAGGGTTCATGGAGCATTGTGATGACAAGTGCGATGGCGAATTGTGATGACAGGTGTCATGGGGCATTGTGTTGAAAGGGGCATGGAGCATTGTGACGACAATGGTCATGGAGCATTGTGATGACTGGTATCATGGAGCATTGTTCTGAAAAAGGTCATGGGGCAGTGTAATGACAAGTATCATGGAGGATGTGATGAAAGGAGTCATGGAGCATTGTGATTAAATGGATCATGAGGCATTTTGATGACAAGAGTCATGGAACATTGTGATGACAGGGCTAATGGAGCATTGTGATGACAAGGGCTATGGAGCATTGTGATGACAGGTGTCATGCAGCATTGTGATGAAAGGGGTCATGGATCACTACGATGACATGTGTAATGGAGCATTGTGATGATATGGACATGGAGCATTGTGATAACAGGGGCCAGGGAGCATTGAGATGACAAGAGCAGGGAACATTCTGATGACAGCAGTCTTGTATCATTGTGATGATACCTGTCATGGAACATTGTGCTGACAGGGGCTATAGAGCATTGTGATGACAGGTGTCATGTGGCATTGTGATGACAGTGGTCATAGAGCATTGTGATGAAAAGGATCATGGAGCAATGTGATTACAGGGGCCATGGAGCATTGTGAATACATAGGCCATGGAGCATTGTGATGACAGGGGTCAAGGAGCATTGTGATGAAAGTGGACATGGAGCACTGTGATGACACGGGCATGCAGCATTATGATGACAAGAGTTCTGGAGCATTGTGATGAAAAGGGTATGGAGCATTGTGATTACAGGGGACCAGGAGCATTGTGATTACATGGGCAGTGAATATTGTGATGACAGGGGTCATGGAGCACTGTGATGACTAGTGTCATGGAACATTGTGATGAGAGGGATCATGGAGCACTGTGATGAGAGGGGCCTTGGAGCATTATGATGATAGGCGTCATGGGGCATTGTGATGACAGCGGTCTTGGAGCATTGTGATGAAAGGGATCATGGAGCAATGTGATTACAGGGGCCATGGAGCATTGTGAATGCATAGGCCATGGAGCAATGAAATGACAGGGGTCAAGGAGCATTGTGATGTAAGTTGTCATGGAGCATTGTGATGACAAGTGTCCATGAACATTGTGATGACATGGTTCATGGAGCTTTGTGATGACAAGTGCCATGGCGAATTGTGATGACAGGTGTCATGGGGCATTGTGATGACAGTGGTCATGTAGAATTGTAATGAAAGGTATCATGGAGGACTCTGACGACAGGGGCCGTGGAGCACTGTGATGACAGTGGTCATCTAGAATTGTGATGAAATATACCAGGGAGCATTGTGATGACAGGGGTCATGGATCACCGCAATTATAGGGGCCAGGGAGCATTGTGAATACAAAGATCATGGAGCATTGAGATGACAGGGATCATGGATCATTGTGATGACAAGGGTCCTGGAACCTTGTGATGACACGGTTCATGGAGCATTGTGATGACAAGGTTCTTCAAGCATTGTGATGACACGGGCATGGAGCATTATGATGACAAGAGTTCTGGAGCATTGTGATGAAAAGGGTATGGAGCACTGTGATTACAGGAGACCAGGAGCATTGTGATTACATGGGCAGTGAATATTGTGATGACAGGGGTTCATGGAGCACTGTGATGATAAGTGTCATGGAACATTGTGATGACAGGGTTCATGGAGCATTGTGATGAGAGGGGCCTTGGAGCATTATGATGATACGCGTCATGGGGCCTTGTGATGACAGCGGTCTTGGAGCATTGTGATGAAAGGGATCATGGAGCAATGTGATTACAGGGGCCATGGAGCATTTTGAATGCATAGGCCATGGAGCAGTGTGATGACAGGGGTCATGGAGCATTGTGATGAATGTGGTCATAGTTCATTGTGATGATAAGTGTCCAGGAACATTGTGATGACATGGATCATGGAGCATTGTGATGACAAGGGCCATGGCGAATTGTGATGACAGGTGTCATGGGGCATTGTGATGACAGTGGTCATCTAGAATTGTGATGAAAGGTAACATGGAGCACTGTGATAACAGGGGCCATGGAGCATTGTGATGACAAAGGCCATGGAGCATTTTGATGACAAGTGTCATGTAGCATTGTGATGAGACGGGCATGGAGCATTATGATGCCCAGAGTTCCGGAGCATTGTGGTGACAAGGGCATGGAGCATTGTGATGACAAGGGCCATGGCCAATTCTGATGACAGGTGTCATCGGGCATTGTGATGACAGAGGTTATCTAGCATTGTGATGAAAGGTACAATGGATCAATGTGATAACAGGGGCCATGGAGCATTGTGATGATAAAGGCCATGGAGCATTTTAATGAAAAGTGTCATGGAGAATTGTGATGAGACGGGCATGGAGCATTATGATGACAAGAGTTCTGGAGCATTGCGTTGACAAGGGAATGGAGCATTGTGATTACAGGGACCATGGAGGATAGTGGTGACATCTGTCATGGAACATTGTGATGACAGTGGTCATGGAGCATTGTAATGACAGGGGCCATGGAGCATTGTGATGACAGGGGTCATGGGGCATTGTGATGACAGTGGTCATGGAGCATTGTGATGAAAGGGGTCATGGAGCACTGTGATCACAGGGGCCATGTATAATTGTGATGACAAAGACCATGGAGCATTGTGATGACAGTTGTCATGGAGCATTGTGATGAAAGGGATCATGGAGCAATGTGCTTACAGGAGCCATGGAGCATTGTGAATGCATAGGCCATGGAGCAATGAAATGACAGGGGTCAAGAAGCATTGTGATGTAAGTTGTCATGGAGCATTGTGATGACAAGTGTCCATGAACATTGTGATGACATGGTTCATGGAGCATTGTGATGACAAGTGCCATGGCGAATTGTGATGACAGGTGTCATGGGGCATTGTGATGACAGTGGTCATGTAGAATTGTAATGAAAGGTATCATGGAGGACTCTGACGACAGGGGCCGTGGAGAACTGTGATGACAGTGGTCATCTAGAATTGTGATGAAATATACCAGGGAGCATTGTGATGACAGGGGTCATGGATCACCGCAATTATAGGGGCCAGGGAGCATTGTGAATACAAAGATCATGGAGCATTGAGATGACAGGGGTCATGGATCACTGTGATGACAAGGGTCCTAGAACCTTGTGATGACACGGTTCATGGAGCATTGTGATGACAAGGTTCTTCAAGCATTGTGATGACACGGGCATGGAGCATTATGATGACAAGAGTTCTGGAGCATTGTGATGAAAAGGGTATGGAGCACTGTGATTACAGGAGACCAGGAGCATTGTGATTACATGGGCAGTGAATATTGTGATGACAGGGGTTCATGGAGCACTGTGATGACAAGTGTCATGGAACATTGTGATGACAGGGTTCATGGAGCATTGTGATGAGAGGGGCCTTGGAGCATTATGATGATAGGCGTCATGGGGTATTGTGATGAGAGTGGTCATAGAACATCGTGATGAAAGGGATCATGGAGCAATGTGATTACAGGGGCCATGGAGCATTTTGAATGCATAGTCCATGGAGCAGTGTGATGACAGGGGTCATGGATCATTGTGATGACAAGTGTCCTGGACCATTGTGATGACACGGGTCATGGAGCATTGTGATGACAAGGGCCATGGCGAATTGTGATGACAGGTGTCATGGGGCATTGTGATGACAGTGGTCATCGAGAATTATGAGGAAAGGTAACATGGAGCACTGTGATAACAGGGGCCATGGAGCATTGTGATGACAAAGGCCATGGAGCATTTTGATGACAAGTGTCATGGAGCATTGTGATGAGACGGGCATGGAGCATTATGATGCCAAGAGTTCTGGAGCATTGCGTTGACAAGGGCATGGAGCATTGTGATGACAAGGGCCATGGCCAATTCTGATGACAGGTGTCATCGGGCATTGTGATGACAGAGGTTATCTAGCATTGTGATGAAAGGTACAATGGATCAATGTGATAACAGGGGCCATGGAGCATTGTGATGATAAAGGCCATGGAGCATTTTAATGAAAAGTGTCATGGAGAATTGTGATGAGACGGGCATGGAGCATTATGATGACAAGAGTTCTGGAGCATTGCGTTGACAAGGGAATGGAGCATTGTGATTACAGGGACCATGGAGAATAGTGATGACATCTGTCATGGAACATTGTGCTGACAGGGGCCATGGAGCATTGTGATGACAGGTATAATGTGGCATTGTAATGACAGTGGTCATAGAGCATTGTGATGAAATGGATCATGGAGCAATGTGATTACAGGGACCATGTAGCATTGCGAATGCATAGGCTATGGAGCATTGTGATGACAGGAGTCAAGGAGCATTGTGATGTAAGTGGTCATGGATCATTGTGATGACAAGTGTCCTGGACCATTGTGATGACACGGGTCATGGAGCATTGTGATGGCAAGGGCCATGGCGAATTGTTATGACATGTGTCTTGGGGCATTGTGATGACAGTGGTCATCTAGAATTGTGATAAAAGGTATCATGGAGCACTGTGATGACAGGGGCCATGGAGTATTGTAATGACAAGGCAATGGAACATTGTGATGACAAGTATCATGGAGCTTTGTGATGACACGAGCATTCATCATTATGATGACAAGAGTTCTGGAGCATTGTGATGACAAGGGCATGGAGCATTGTGATTACAGGGTCATGGAGCATTGTGATGACAACTGTCATGGAACATTGTGATGACAGGGTTCATGGAGCATTGTGATGACAAGTGCGATGGCGAATTGTGATGACAGGTGTCATGGGGCATTGTGTTGAAAGGGGCATGGAGCATTGTGACGACAATGGTCATGGAGCATTGTGATGACTGGTATCATGGAGCATTGTTCTGAAAAAGGTCATGGGGCAGTGTAATGACAAGTATCATGGAGGATGTAATGAAAGGAGTCATGGAGCATTGTGATTAAATGGATCATGAGGTATTTTGATGACAAGAGTCATGGAACATTGTGATGACAGGGCTAATGGAGCACTGTGATGACAAGGGCTATGGAGCATTGTGATGACAGGTGTCATGCAGCATTGTGATGAAAGGGGTCATGGATCACTACGATGACATGTGTAATGGAGCATTGTGATGATATGGACATGGAGCATTGTGATAACAGGGGCCAGGGAGCATTGAGATGACAAGAGCAGGGAACATTCTGATGACAGCAGTCTTGTATCATTGTGATGATACCTGTCATGGAACATTGTGCTGACAGGGGCTATAGAGCATTGTGATGACAGGTGTCATGTGGCATTGTGATGACAGTGGTCATAGAGCATTGTGATGAAAAGGATCATGGAGCAATGTGATTACAGGGGCCATGGAGCATTGTGAATACATAGGCCATGGAGCATTGTGATGACAGGGGTCAAGGAGCATTGTGATGAAAGTGGACATGGAGCACTGTGATGACACGGGCATGCAGCATTATGATGACAAGAGTTCTGGAGCATTGTGATGAAAAGGGTATGGAGCATTGTGATTACAGGGGACCAGGAGCATTGTGATTACATGGGCAGTGAATATTGTGATGACAGGGGTCATGGAGCACTGTGATGACTAGTGTCATGGAACATTGTGATGAGAGGGATCATGGAGCACTGTGATGAGAGGGGCCTTGGAGCATTATGATGATAGGCGTCATGGGGCATTGTGATGACAGCGGTCTTGGAGCATTGTGATGAAAGGGATCATGGAGCAATGTGATTACAGGGGCCATGGAGCATTGTGAATGCATAGGCCATGGAGCAATGAAATGACAGGGGTCAAGGAGCATTGTGATGTAAGTTGTCATGGAGCATTGTGATGACAAGTGTCCATGAACATTGTGATGACATGGTTCATGGAGCTTTGTGATGACAAGTGCCATGGCGAATTGTGATGACAGGTGTCATGGGGCATTGTGATGACAGTGGTCATGTAGAATTGTAATGAAAGGTATCATGGAGGACTCTGACGACAGGGGCCGTGGAGCACTGTGATGACAGTGGTCATCTAGAATTGTGATGAAATATACCAGGGAGCATTGTGATGACAGGGGTCATGGATCACCGCAATTATAGGGGCCAGGGAGCATTGTGAATACAAAGATCATGGAGCATTGAGATGACAGGGGTCATGGATCATTGTGATGACAAGGGTCCTGGAACCTTGTGATGACACGGTTCATGGAGCATTGTGATGACAAGGTTCTTCAAGCATTGTGATGACACGGGCATGGAGCATTATGATGACAAGAGTTCTGGAGCATTGTGATGACAAGGGTATGGAGCACTATGATTAGAGGGGACCAGGAGCATTGTGATTACATGGGCAGTGAATATTGTGATGACAGGGGTCATGGAGCACTGTGATGACTAGTGTCATGGAACATTGTGATGACAGGGATCATGGAGCATTGTGATGAGAGGGGCCTTAGAGCATTATGATGATAGGCGTCATGGGGCATTGTGATGACAGCGGTCTTGGAGCATTGTGATGAAAGGGATCATGGAGCAATGTGCTTACAGGAGCCATGGAGCATTGTGAATGCATAGGCCATGGAGCAATGAAATGACAGGGGTCAAGGAGCATTGTGATGTAAGTTGTCATGGAGCATTGTGATGACAAGTGTCCATGAACATTGTGATGACATGGTTCATGGAGCATTGTGATGACAAGTGCCATGGCGAATTGTGATGACAGGTGTCATGGGGCATTGTGATGACAGTGGTCATGTAGAATTGTAATGAAAGGTATCATGGAGGACTCTGACGACAGGGGCCGTGGAGCACTGTGATGACAGTGGTCATCTAGAATTGTGATGAAATATACCAGGGAGCATTGTGATGACAGGGGTCATGGATCACCGCAATTATAGGGGCCAGGGAGCATTGTGAATACAAAGATCATGGAGCATTGAGATGACAGGGGTCATGGATCATTGTGATGACAAGGGTCCTAGAACCTTGTGATGACACGGTTCATGGAGCATTGTGATGACAAGGTTCTTCAAGCATTGTGATGACACGGGCATGGAGCATTATGATGACAAGAGTTCTGGAGCATTGTGATGAAAAGGGTATGGAGCACTGTGATTACAGGAGACCAGGAGCATTGTGATTACATGGGCAGTGAATATTGTGATGACAGGGGTTCATGGAGCACTGTGATGACAAGTGTCATGGAACATTGTGATGACAGGGTTCATGGAGCATTGTGATGAGAGGGGCCTTGGAGCATTATGATGATAGGCGTCATGGGGTATTGTGATGAGAGTGGTCATAGAACATCGTGATGAAAGGGATCATGGAGCAATGTGATTACAGGGGCCATGGAGCATTTTGAATGCATAGGCCATGGAGCAGTGTGATGACAGGGGTCATGGATCATTGTGATGACAAGTGTCCTGGACCATTGTGATGACACGGGTCATGGAGCATTGTGATGGCAAGGGCCATGGCGAATTGTGATGACATGTGTCTTGGGGCATTGTGATGACAGTGGTCATCTAGAATTGTGATAAAAGGTATCATGGAGCACTGTGATGACAGGGGCCATGGAGTATTGTAATGACAAGGCCATGGAACATTGTGATGACAAGTATCATGGAGCTTTGTGATGACACGAGCATTCATCATTATGATGACAAGAGTTCTGGAGCATCGTGATGACAAGGGCATGGAGCATTGTGATTACAGGGTCATGGAGCATTGTGATGACAACTGTCATGGAACATTGTGATGACAGGGTTCATGGAGCATTGTGATTAAAGGGGCCATGGAGCATTTTGATGACAAGGGCAGGCGAACATTTTGATTACATTGGTAATGGAGCATTGTGATGACATGGGCAGGGAACATTGTGAAGACAGGTGTAATGGAACATTGTGATTACAGGGGACATGGAGCATTTTGATGACATGGGCAGGCAACATTGTGATGACAGGTGTCATGGAGCATTGTGATGACAATTGTCATGGAACGTTGTGCTGACAGGGATCATGGAGCATTGTGATGAGACGGTCATTGGAGCATTGTGATGACAGGCGTACTGGAGCCTTCTGAGGAAAGGTGTCATGAGTCATTGTGATTACAGCGATCATGGAACATTGTGATGACAGTGGTCATGGAGCATTGTAATGACAGGGGTCATGGAGCATTGTGATGACAGGGGTCATGGGGCATTGTGATGACAGTGGTCATGGAGCATTGTGATGAAAGGGGTCATGGAGCACTGTGATCACAGGGGCCATGTATAATTGTGATGACAAAGGCCATGGAGCATTGTGATGACAGTTGTCATGGAGCATTGTGTTGAAAGGGGCATGGAGCATTGTGACGACAATGGTCATGGAGCATTGTGATGACTGGTATCATGGAGCATTGTTCTGAAAGAGGTCATGGGGCAGTGTAATGACAAGTATCATGGAGGATGTGATGAAAGGAGTCATGGAGCATTGTGATTAAATGGATCATGAGGCATTTTGATGACAAGAGTCATGGAACATTGTGATGACAGGGCTAATGGAGCATTGTGATGACAAGGGCTATGGAGCATTGTGATGAATGGGGTCATGGGGCATGGTGATGACAGTGGTCATGGAGCATTGTGATGACAAAGACCACGGAGCATTGTGATGACAGGTGTCATGCAGCATTGTGATGTAAGGGGTCATGGATCACTACGATGACATGGGTAATGGAGCATTGTGATGATACGGGCATGGAGCATTGTGATGACAGGGGTCATGCAGCATTGTGATGACAGGGGCCATGCAGCATTTTGATGACATGGGCATGGAGCATAGTGATGACAAGAGTTCTGGAGCATTTTGATGACGAGGGCATGGATCATTGTGATGACAGGGGCCATGAAGCATTGAGATGACAAGGGAATGGAGCATTGTGATGAAAGCGGTCCTCGAGAATTGTGAGGAAACGGGTCATGGATTATTGTGATGGAAGGGTTCCTGGAGCATTCTGATGACAAGTGCCATGGAGCATTTTAATGAAAGGGGTACTGGAGCATTGTACAGAAATGGTTCATGGATCATCGTGATTACACGGATCATGGAATATTGTGATGACAAGGGTTTCGGAGCATTGCGACGACAGGGGTCATGGAGCATTGTAATTGCAGGGGTGATGGGGCATTGTGATGACAGGGCCATGGAGCATTGTGATGACAGAAGTCATAGAATATTGTGATGACAAGGGCCATGGAGCATTGTCATGAAAGGTCTTATCTGGCATTGTGATGAGAGTGGTCATGGAGCATTGTGATAAAAGTTGTCCTGAAGCACTGTTATTACAGGGGCCATGTAGAATTTTGATGACAAAGGCCATGGAGCATTGTGATGACAGGCATCATGGAGCAATTTGATGAAAGTGGTCATGGAGCATTGTGATGAAATGCGCCATGGAACATTGTGAAGACAAGTGTCCTGGAGCATCGTGATGACAAGGGCCATGGCCAATTCTGATGACAGGTGTCATGGAGCATTGTGATGACAGTGGTCATCTATCATTATGATGAAAGGTATCACGGAGCACTGTGATGACAGGGGCCATGGAGCATTGTGATGACACGGGCATGGAGCATTATGATGAGAAGTGATCTGGAGCATTGCGATGACAAGGGTATGGAGCATTGTGATTACAGGGACCATGGAGCATTGTGAATGCATAGGCCATGGAGCAATGAAATGACAGGGGTCAAGGAGCATTGTGATGTAAATTGTCATGGAGCATTGTCATGACTATTGTCCATGAACATTGTGATGACATGGTTCATGGAGCATTGTGATGACAAGTGCCATGGCGAATTGTGATGACAGGTGTCATGCGGCATTGTGATGACAGTGGTCATGTAGAATTGTAATGAACGGTATCATGGAGGACTCTGACGACAGGGGCCGTGGAGCACTGTGATGACAGTGGTCATCTAGAATTGTGATGAAATATACCAGGGAGCATTGTGATGACAGGGGTCATGGATCACCGCAATTATAGGGGCCAGGGAGCATTGTGAATACAAAGATCATGGAGCATTGAGATGACAGGGGTCATGGATCATTGTGATGACAAGGGTCCTGGAACCTTGTGATGACACGGTTCATGGAGCATTGTGATGACAAGGTTCTTCAAGCATTGTGATGACATGGGCATGGAGCATTATGATGACAAGAGTTCTGGAGCATTGTGATGAAAAGGGTATGGAGCACTGTGATTACAGGGGACCAGGAGCATTGTGATTACATGGGCAGTGAATATTGTGATGACAGGTGTTCATGGAGCACTGTGATGACAAGTGTCATGGAACATTGTGATGACAGGGTTCATGGAGCATTGTGATGAGAGGGGCCTTGGAGCATTATGATGATAGGCGTCATGGGGTATTGTGATGAGAGTGGTCATAGAACATTGTGATGAAAGGGATCATGGAGCAATGTGATTACAGGGGCCATGGAGCATTTTGAATGCATAGTCCATGGAGCAGTGTGATGACAGGGGTCATGGAGCATTGTGATGAATGTGGTCATAGTTCATTGTGATGATAAGTGTCCAGGAACATTGTGATGACATGGATCATGGAGCATTGTGATGACAAGGGCCATGGCGAATTGTGATGACAGGTGTCATGGGGCATTGTGATGACAGTGGTCATCGAGAATTATGAGGAAAGGTAACATGGAGCACTGTGATAACAGGGGCCATGGAGCATTGTGATGACAAAGGCCATGGAGCATTTTGATGACAAGTGTCATGGAGCATTGTGATGAGACGGGCATGGAGCATTATGATGCCAAGAGTTCTGGAGCATTGCGTTGACAAGGGCATGGAGCATTGTGATGACAAGGGCCATGGCCAATTCTGATGACAGGTGTCATCGGGCATTGTGATGACAGAGGTTATCTAGCATTGTGATGAAAGGTACAATGGATCAATGTGATAACAGGGGCCATGGAGCATTGTGATGATAAAGGCCATGGAGCATTTTAATGAAAAGTGTCATGGAGAATTGTGATGAGACGGGCATGGAGCATTATGATGACAAGAGTTCTGGAGCATTGCGTTGACAAGGGAATGGAGCATTGTGATTACAGGGACCATGGAGGATAGTGATGACATCTGTCATGGAACATTGTGCTGACAGGGGCCATGGAGCATTGTGATGACAGGTATAATGTGGCATTGTAATGACAGTGGTCATAGAGCATTGTGATGAAATGGATCATGGAGCAATGTGATTACAGGGACCATGTAGCATTGCGAATGCATAGGCTATGGAGCATTGTGATGACAGGAGTCAAGGAGCATTGTGATGTAAGTGGTCATGGATCATTGTGATGACAAGTGTCCTGGACCATTGTGATGACACGGGTCATGGAGCATTGTGATGGCAAGGGCCATGGCGAATTGTGATGACATGTGTCTTGGGGCATTGTGATGACAGTGGTCATCTAGAATTGTGATAAAAGGTATCATGGAGCACTGTGATGACAGGGGCCATGGAGTATTGTAATGACAAGGCAATGGAACATTGTGATGACAAGTATCATGGAGCTTTGTGATGACACGAGCATTCATCATTATGATGACAAGAGTTCTGGAGCATTGTGATGACAAGGGCATGGAGCATTGTGATTACAGGGTCATGGAGCATTGTGATGACAACTGTCATGGAACATTGTGATGACAGGGTTCATGGAGCATTGTGATGACAAGTGCGATGGCGAATTGTGATGACAGGTGTCATGGGGCATTGTGTTGAAAGGGGCATGGAGCATTGTGACGACAATGGTCATGGAGCATTGTGATGACTGGTATCATGGAGCATTGTTCTGAAAAAGGTCATGGGGCAGTGTAATGACAAGTATCATGGAGGATGTGATGAAAGGAGTCATGGAGCATTGTGATTAAATGGATCATGAGGCATTTTGATGACAAGAGTCATGGAACATTGTGATGACAGGGCTAATGGAGCATTGTGATGACAAGGGCTATGGAGCATTGTGATGACAGGTGTCATGCAGCATTGTGATGAAAGGGGTCATGGATCACTACGATGACATGTGTAATGGAGCATTGTGATGATATGGAGATGGAGCATTGTGATAACAGGGGCCAGGGAGCATTGAGATGACAAGAGCAGGGAACATTCTGATGACAGCAGTCTTGTATCATTGTGATGATACCTGTCATGGAACATTGTGCTGACAGGGGCTATAGAGCATTGTGATGACAGGTGTCATGTGGCATTGTGATGACAGTGGTCATAGAGCATTGTGATGAAAAGGATCATGGAGCAATGTGATTACAGGGGCCATGGAGCATTGTGAATACATAGGCCATGGAGCATTGTGATGACAGGGGTCAAGGAGCATTGTGATGAAAGTGGACATGGAGCACTGTGATGACACGGGCATGCAGCATTATGATGACAAGAGTTCTGGAGCATTGTGATGAAAAGGGTATGGAGCATTGTGATTACAGGGGACCAGGAGCATTGTGATTACATGGGCAGTGAATATTGTGATGACAGGGGTCATGGAGCACTGTGATGACTAGTGTCATGGAACATTGTGATGAGAGGGATCATGGAGCACTGTGATGAGAGGGGCCTTGGAGCATTATGATGATAGGCGTCATGGGGCATTGTGATGACAGCGGTCTTGGAGCATTGTGATGAAAGGGATCATGGAGCAATGTGATTACAGGGGCCATGGAGCATTGTGAATGCATAGGCCATGGAGCAATGAAATGACAGGGGTCAAGGAGCATTGTGATGTAAGTTGTCATGGAGCATTGTGATGACAAGTGTCCATGAACATTGTGATGACATGGTTCATGGAGCTTTGTGATGACAAGTGCCATGGCGAATTGTGATGACAGGTGTCATGGGGCATTGTGATGACAGTGGTCATGTAGAATTGTAATGAAAGGTATCATGGAGGACTCTGACGACAGGGGCCGTGGAGCACTGTGATGACAGTGGTCATCTAGAATTGTGATGAAATATACCAGGGAGCATTGTGATGACAGGGGTCATGGATCACCGCAATTATAGGGGCCAGGGAGCATTGTGAATACAAAGATCATGGAGCATTGAGATGACAGGGGTCATGGATCATTGTGATGACAAGGGTCCTGGAACCTTGTGATGACACGGTTCATGGAGCATTGTGATGACAAGGTTCTTCAAGCATTGTGATGACACGGGCATGGAGCATTATGATGACAAGAGTTCTGGAGCATTGTGATGAAAAGGGTATGGAGCACTGTGATTACAGGAGACCAGGAGCATTGTGATTACATGGGCAGTGAATATTGTGATGACAGGGGTTCATGGAGCACTGTGATGACAAGTGTCATGGAACATTGTGATGACAGGGTTCATGGAGCATTGTGATGAGAGGGGCCTTGGAGCATTATGATGATACGCGTCATGGGGCCTTGTGATGACAGCGGTCTTGGAGCATTGTGATGAAAGGGATCATGGAGCAATGTGATTACAGGGGCCATGGAGCATTTTGAATGCATAGGCCATGGAGCAGTGTGATGACAGGGGTCATGGAGCATTGTGATGAATGTGGTCATAGTTCATTGTGATGATAAGTGTCCAGGAACATTGTGATGACATGGATCATGGAGCATTGTGATGACAAGGGCCATGGCGAATTGTGATGACAGGTGTCATGGGGCATTGTGATGACAGTGGTCATCTAGAATTGTGATGAAAGGTAACATGGAGCACTGTGATAACAGGGGCCATGGAGCATTGTGATGACAAAGGCCATGGAGCATTTTGATGACAAGTGTCATGTAGCATTGTGATGAGACGGGCATGGAGCATTATGATGCCCAGAGTTCCGGAGCATTGTGGTGACAAGGGCATGGAGCATTGTGATGACAAGGGCCATGGCCAATTCTGATGACAGGTGTCATCGGGCATTGTGATGACAGAGGTTATCTAGCATTGTGATGAAAGGTACAATGGATCAATGTGATAACAGGGGCCATGGAGCATTGTGATGATAAAGGCCATGGAGCATTTTAATGAAAAGTGTCATGGAGAATTGTGATGAGACGGGCATGGAGCATTATGATGACAAGAGTTCTGGAGCATTGCGTTGACAAGGGAATGGAGCATTGTGATTACAGGGACCATGGAGGATAGTGGTGACATCTGTCATGGAACATTGTGATGACAGTGGTCATGGAGCATTGTAATGACAGGGGCCATGGAGCATTGTGATGACAGGGGTCATGGGGCATTGTGATGACAGTGGTCATGGAGCATTGTGATGAAAGGGGTCATGGAGCACTGTGATCACAGGGGCCATGTATAATTGTGATGACAAAGACCATGGAGCATTGTGATGACAGTTGTCATGGAGCATTGTGATGAAAGGGATCATGGAGCAATGTGCTTACAGGAGCCATGGAGCATTGTGAATGCATAGGCCATGGAGCAATGAAATGACAGGGGTCAAGAAGCATTGTGATGTAAGTTGTCATGGAGCATTGTGATGACAAGTGTCCATGAACATTGTGATGACATGGTTCATGGAGCATTGTGATGACAAGTGCCATGGCGAATTGTGATGACAGGTGTCATGGGGCATTGTGATGACAGTGGTCATGTAGAATTGTAATGAAAGGTATCATGGAGGACTCTGACGACAGGGGCCGTGGAGAACTGTGATGACAGTGGTCATCTAGAATTGTGATGAAATATACCAGGGAGCATTGTGATGACAGGGGTCATGGATCACCGCAATTATAGGGGCCAGGGAGCATTGTGAATACAAAGATCATGGAGCATTGAGATGACAGGGGTCATGGATCACTGTGATGACAAGGGTCCTAGAACCTTGTGATGACACGGTTCATGGAGCATTGTGATGACAAGGTTCTTCAAGCATTGTGATGACACGGGCATGGAGCATTATGATGACAAGAGTTCTGGAGCATTGTGATGAAAAGGGTATGGAGCACTGTGATTACAGGAGACCAGGAGCATTGTGATTACATGGGCAGTGAATATTGTGATGACAGGGGTTCATGGAGCACTGTGATGACAAGTGTCATGGAACATTGTGATGACAGGGTTCATGGAGCATTGTGATGAGAGGGGCCTTGGAGCATTATGATGATAGGCGTCATGGGGTATTGTGATGAGAGTGGTCATAGAACATCGTGATGAAAGGGATCATGGAGCAATGTGATTACAGGGGCCATGGAGCATTTTGAATGCATAGTCCATGGAGCAGTGTGATGACAGGGGTCATGGATCATTGTGATGACAAGTGTCCTGGACCATTGTGATGACACGGGTCATGGAGCATTGTGATGACAAGGGCCATGGCGAATTGTGATGACAGGTGTCATGGGGCATTGTGATGACAGTGGTCATCGAGAATTATGAGGAAAGGTAACATGGAGCACTGTGATAACAGGGGCCATGGAGCATTGTGATGACAAAGGCCATGGAGCATTTTGATGACAAGTGTCATGGAGCATTGTGATGAGACGGGCATGGAGCATTATGATGCCAAGAGTTCTGGAGCATTGCGTTGACAAGGGCATGGAGCATTGTGATGACAAGGGCCATGGCCAATTCTGATGACAGGTGTCATCGGGCATTGTGATGACAGAGGTTATCTAGCATTGTGATGAAAGGTACAATGGATCAATGTGATAACAGGGGCCATGGAGCATTGTGATGATAAAGGCCATGGAGCATTTTAATGAAAAGTGTCATGGAGAATTGTGATGAGACGGGCATGGAGCATTATGATGACAAGAGTTCTGGAGCATTGCGTTGACAAGGGAATGGAGCATTGTGATTACAGGGACCATGGAGGATAGTGATGACATCTGTCATGGAACATTGTGCTGACAGGGGCCATGGAGCATTGTGATGACAGGTATAATGTGGCATTGTAATGACAGTGGTCATAGAGCATTGTGATGAAATGGATCATGGAGCAATGTGATTACAGGGACCATGTAGCATTGCGAATGCATAGGCTATGGAGCATTGTGATGACAGGAGTCAAGGAGCATTGTGATGTAAGTGGTCATGGATCATTGTGATGACAAGTGTCCTGGACCATTGTGATGACACGGGTCATGGAGCATTGTGATGGCAAGGGCCATGGCGAATTGTTATGACATGTGTCTTGGGGCATTGTGATGACAGTGGTCATCTAGAATTGTGATAAAAGGTATCATGGAGCACTGTGATGACAGGGGCCATGGAGTATTGTAATGACAAGGCAATGGAACATTGTGATGACAAGTATCATGGAGCTTTGTGATGACACGAGCATTCATCATTATGATGACAAGAGTTCTGGAGCATTGTGATGACAAGGGCATGGAGCATTGTGATTACAGGGTCATGGAGCATTGTGATGACAACTGTCATGGAACATTGTGATGACAGGGTTCATGGAGCATTGTGATGACAAGTGCGATGGCGAATTGTGATGACAGGTGTCATGGGGCATTGTGTTGAAAGGGGCATGGAGCATTGTGACGACAATGGTCATGGAGCATTGTGATGACTGGTATCATGGAGCATTGTTCTGAAAAAGGTCATGGGGCAGTGTAATGACAAGTATCATGGAGGATGTAATGAAAGGAGTCATGGAGCATTGTGATTAAATGGATCATGAGGTATTTTGATGACAAGAGTCATGGAACATTGTGATGACAGGGCTAATGGAGCACTGTGATGACAAGGGCTATGGAGCATTGTGATGACAGGTGTCATGCAGCATTGTGATGAAAGGGGTCATGGATCACTACGATGACATGTGTAATGGAGCATTGTGATGATATGGACATGGAGCATTGTGATAACAGGGGCCAGGGAGCATTGAGATGACAAGAGCAGGGAACATTCTGATGACAGCAGTCTTGTATCATTGTGATGATACCTGTCATGGAACATTGTGCTGACAGGGGCTATAGAGCATTGTGATGACAGGTGTCATGTGGCATTGTGATGACAGTGGTCATAGAGCATTGTGATGAAAAGGATCATGGAGCAATGTGATTACAGGGGCCATGGAGCATTGTGAATACATAGGCCATGGAGCATTGTGATGACAGGGGTCAAGGAGCATTGTGATGAAAGTGGACATGGAGCACTGTGATGACACGGGCATGCAGCATTATGATGACAAGAGTTCTGGAGCATTGTGATGAAAAGGGTATGGAGCATTGTGATTACAGGGGACCAGGAGCATTGTGATTACATGGGCAGTGAATATTGTGATGACAGGGGTCATGGAGCACTGTGATGACTAGTGTCATGGAACATTGTGATGAGAGGGATCATGGAGCACTGTGATGAGAGGGGCCTTGGAGCATTATGATGATAGGCGTCATGGGGCATTGTGATGACAGCGGTCTTGGAGCATTGTGATGAAAGGGATCATGGAGCAATGTGATTACAGGGGCCATGGAGCATTGTGAATGCATAGGCCATGGAGCAATGAAATGACAGGGGTCAAGGAGCATTGTGATGTAAGTTGTCATGGAGCATTGTGATGACAAGTGTCCATGAACATTGTGATGACATGGTTCATGGAGCTTTGTGATGACAAGTGCCATGGCGAATTGTGATGACAGGTGTCATGGGGCATTGTGATGACAGTGGTCATGTAGAATTGTAATGAAAGGTATCATGGAGGACTCTGACGACAGGGGCCGTGGAGAACTGTGATGACAGTGGTCATCTAGAATTGTGATGAAATATACCAGGGAGCATTGTGATGACAGGGGTCATGGATCACCGCAATTATAGGGGCCAGGGAGCATTGTGAATACAAAGATCATGGAGCATTGAGATGACAGGGGTCATGGATCATTGTGATGACAAGGGTCCTGGAACCTTGTGATGACACGGTTCATGGAGCATTGTGATGACAAGGTTCTTCAAGCATTGTGATGACACGGGCATGGAGCATTATGATGACAAGAGTTCTGGAGCATTGTGATGAAAAGGGTATGGAGCACTGTGATTACAGGAGACCAGGAGCATTGTGATTACATGGGCAGTGAATATTGTGATGACAGGGGTTCATGGAGCACTGTGATGACAAGTGTCATGGAACATTGTGATGACAGGGTTCATGGAGCATTGTGATGAGAGGGGCCTTGGAGCATTATGATGATACGTGTCATGGGGCCTTGTGATGACAGCGGTCTTGGAGCATTGTGATGAAAGGGATCATGGAGCAATGTGATTACAGGGGCCATGGAGCATTTTGAATGCATAGGCCATGGAGCAGTGTGATGACAGGGGTCATGGAGCATTGTGATGAATGTGGTCATAGTTCATTGTGATGATAAGTGTCCAGGAACATTGTGATGACATGGATCATGGAGCATTGTGATGACAAGGGCCATGGCGAATTGTGATGACAGGTGTCATGGGGCATTGTGATGACAGTGGTCATCTAGAATTGTGATGAAAGGTAACATGGAGCACTGTGATAACAGGGGCCATGGAGCATTGTGATGACAAAGGCCATGGAGCATTTTGATGACAAGTGTCATGTAGCATTGTGATGAGACGGGCATGGAGCATTATGATGCCCAGAGTTCCGGAGCATTGTGGTGACAAGGGCATGGAGCATTGTGATGACAAGGGCCATGGCCAATTCTGATGACAGTTGTCATCGGGCATTGTGATGACAGAGGTTATCTAGCATTGTGATGAAAGGTACAATGGATCAATGTGATAACAGGGGCCATGGAGCATTGTGATGATAAAGGCCATGGAGCATTTTAATGAAAAGTGTCATGGAGAATTGTGATGAGACGGGCATGGAGCATTATGATGACAAGAGTTCTGGAGCATTGCGTTGACAAGGGAATGGAGCATTGTGATTACAGGGACCATGGAGGATAGTGGTGACATCTGTCATGGAACATTGTGATGACAGTGGTCATGGAGCATTGTAATGACAGGGGCCATGGAGCATTGTGATGACAGGGGTCATGGGGCATTGTGATGACAGTGGTCATGGAGCATTGTGATGAAAGGGGTCATGGAGCACTGTGATCACAGGGGCCATGTATAATTGTGATGACAAAGACCATGGAGCATTGTGATGACAGTTGTCATGGAGCATTGTGATGAAAGGGATCATGGAGCAATGTGCTTACAGGAGCCATGGAGCATTGTGAATGCATAGGCCATGGAGCAATGAAATGACAGGGGTCAAGAAGCATTGTGATGTAAGTTGTCATGGAGCATTGTGATGACAAGTGTCCATGAACATTGTGATGACATGGTTCATGGAGCATTGTGATGACAAGTGCCATGGCGAATTGTGATGACAGGTGTCATGGGGCATTGTGATGACAGTGGTCATGTAGAATTGTAATGAAAGGTATCATGGAGGACTCTGACGACAGGGGCCGTGGAGAACTGTGATGACAGTGGTCATCTAGAATTGTGATGAAATATACCAGGGAGCATTGTGATGACAGGGGTCATGGATCACCGCAATTATAGGGGCCAGGGAGCATTGTGAATACAAAGATCATGGAGCATTGAGATGACAGGGGTCATGGATCACTGTGATGACAAGGGTCCTAGAACCTTGTGATGACACGGTTCATGGAGCATTGTGATGACAAGGTTCTTCAAGCATTGTGATGACACGGGCATGGAGCATTATGATGACAAGAGTTCTGGAGCATTGTGATGAAAAGGGTATGGAGCACTGTGATTACAGGAGACCAGGAGCATTGTGATTACATGGGCAGTGAATATTGTGATGACAGGGGTTCATGGAGCACTGTGATGACAAGTGTCATGGAACATTGTGATGACAGGGTTCATGGAGCATTGTGATGAGAGGGGCCTTGGAGCATTATGATGATAGGCGTCATGGGGTATTGTGATGAGAGTGGTCATAGAACATCGTGATGAAAGGGATCATGGAGCAATGTGATTACAGGGGCCATGGAGCATTTTGAATGCATAGGCCATGGAGCAGTGTGATGACAGGGGTCATGGATCATTGTGATAAAAAGTGTCCTGGACCATTGTGATGACACGGGTCATGGAGCATTGTGATGGCAAGGGCCATGGCGAATTGTGATGACATGTGTCTTGGGGCATTGTGATGACAGTGGTCATCTAGAATTGTGATAAAAGGTATCATGGAGCACTGTGATGACAGGGGCCATGGAGTATTGTAATGACAAGGCCATGGAACATTGTGATGACAAGTATCATGGAGCTTTGTGATGACACGAGCATTCATCATTATGATGACAAGAGTTCTGGAGCATTGTGATGACAAGGGCATGGAGCATTGTGAATACAGGGTCATGGAGCATTGTGATGACAAGGGCCATGGCGAATTGTGATGACAGGTGTCATGGGGCATTGTGATGACAGTGGTCATCGAGAATTATGAGGAAAGGTAACATGGAGCACTGTGATAACAGTTGCCATGGAGCATTGTGATGACAAAGGCCATGGAGCATTTTGATGACAAGTGTCATGGAGCATTGTGATGAGACGGGCATGGAGCATTATGATGCCAAGAGTTCTGGAGCATTGCGTTGACAAGGGCATGGAGCATTGTGATGACAAGGGCCATGGCCAATTCTGATGACAGGTGTCATCGGGCATTGTGATGACAGAGGTTATCTAGCATTGTGATGAAAGGTACAATGGATCAATGTGATAACAGGGGCCATGGAGCATTGTGATGATAAAGGCCATGGAGCATTTTAATGAAAAGTGTCATGGAGAATTGTGATGAGACGGGCATGGAGCATTATGATGACAAGAGTTCTGGAGCATTGCGTTGACAAGGGAATGGAGCATTGTGATTACAGGGACCATGGAGGATAGTGATGACATCTGTCATGGAACATTGTGCTGACAGGGGCCATGGAGCATTG